>NC_141157.1:100871220-101171220 GCF_053477565.2 Lygodium microphyllum
AGTTTCACCAAGGTATGATATCTCTACATGGGGAAATGTCTTGAACACGATATAGTAATGTCACACACAATCTCTGTAAGTGGATATATTTCTTTATGGATCATATTGAAAGCCTTTCACCTAACTCTTTGTGGGATTATAATGAAGCAACAATAAAAGTGGATGTAAACGTACATGAGGAATGTCTCATTATACTATTATGAAATGATTCAAGGCTTATGAGTGATTCAAGTGGATGTAAACGTACATTGAGAATGCATCATTATATTCTTATACACACATGATTCTAGGTTTGTGAGTGCAATTGCTCTCTCTATGAATGTTTTTGCAAAGCTATAGCCTACTTTGTGTGGGTGAGAACTCAGTGTGGGACAATTTGAGCACATCTATCAAATTTTGCCACATGATTACTCGTTTATAAAAGCTACAAATATTGAGAACCAAATAGTCTAATCTCTAAAAGAAAAAAATGCCAACTTGATCTTTGAAAGTCTCTGGCACATTAGTCACACATTCTATCACATGATAGTGGTGAATGTACTTTCAGAATCTATAAAGACATAGCTATGATGACTCAATCTTCAATTGATTGCTTTTCTAGCTTCTCTAGCCTCTATGGGAATGTACAAATATGCTTTGCACATCTATTTATAAGAACTATAAACACAATGGGAAAACCAATGCCAATAGTTGGTTTTGTACATCTACTCCTAGTTCTTACAAAAAGTCTATTGGTGCTCTATAAATCATTTTGATCCAACATAAGGGAACTATATATGTCCACACACACACACACACACACACACACACACACACACACACACACACACACACACACACACACACACACACACACACACACACACACACACACACACACACACACACACACACACACACACACACACACACACACACACACACACACACACACACACACACACACACACACACACACACACACACACACACACACACACACACACACACACACACACACACACACACACACACACACACACACACACACACACACACACACACACACACACACACACACACACACACACACACACACACACACACACACACACACACACACACACACACACACACACACACACACACACACACACACACACACACACACACACACACGTGCATGCGCATGCAATTGAAGTTTGGAACTGCGTCTACACCAACATATAAAACATAAGATAAGAAGTGGCTTAAATAAAAGAGTACCCTACATTCATTTCCTTTATGATGCTAGAATGGATAGTGCAAAAGTGCTTCAAAAATTTCAAGTGTAGCTCCAAAAGAGTCCACTTTTGCCTCACTACTTAGAATAGTGGATATGCTTTTAGGCATATTCGGATTGATTGTACCTCCACACAAACACATAAAGAGACAATAGGAGGAGGTTTAAATAAAAGATACCTTGCACTAACCACTTTATTATATTTATGGTGGTAGAATGGTTAATGCATTATGCCAGTGTTTCCAAATTTTCAAATTTGGATCTAGAAGGGTCAACTACCTATATTTATGGTGGTAGAATGGTTAATGCATTATGTGAGTGTTTCCAAATTCTCAAATTTGGATTCAAGGGTTGACTACCTAGAATGAATGATATGCCTTTAGGCATCTTGGAATTGGTTGCAAAAAGCATTCTTCTACTATGGATATATGTATATGTAACTACCTTCGCAAAAAAGAAGAGAAGATATTAGGAGGTGGTTTAAAGATCAATAAGAATTCGCTAAAGTTTCTATAAGTTTGAAATATGTAAACATGTTAAAGTAATCCCTAGGACTCCTATTATGTAAACCACTTTTTTCTTTCTTCTTCTCCTTCTTCTCCTTCTTCTTCTTGTTCTCATTTTTTGTCTGTATATGTGTGTGTGTGTGTGTGTATGCATCCACACACACGCATGTGTGTGCACATGCATGTGTGTGTATTTGTGTGTGCATACATGCATCCATGCATCCATGCACATGTGTGCTAATCCTAAAGGAGATGGGAATTGGATTAGTGTGATGAGATCTGTCGAGGATCTCTAAGCACTACTAGTACAACTCATTAGCTTCTCTAGTAACAAAGAGCTTTCACAAATGTGTTTAGAATATATTTACTTCTTGAAGAATAACATTGGTAGAAAATGAGCAAGTAAAGTTCTTTTAGTGTTAGGATATCCTCTTTTAGAAACACAAATTGAAACTCTTTTTTGATGGTTTTAACTAACTATTATATCCCTTTCACTAGAACCCCCCTCAAGAACAAGGAATTCAAAATAGAGTGAAACTTTGATTGTTGGGCATGCACTCTAAGAAGCCACTTCTAATCCTTGTTGTTACCTTCCTATATTGATGTGTGTGAAGGGTACTTTTTTACCTCTTACGAGATCCCCCCACATCTCCCCCCCCCCCCCCCCCCCCCCCGCCGAAATCCCCCGCTCCCCAACCTTGTACATATGCCTATTCACTCTAGGGAACAATTTGTCTTGTAAATCTTCTACATTGATAATACATTTTGTGTTGTGTGCTCTCAAGCTTCTTCTTCTCCAAGTTGTATTTGTGCATTCATGTAACCCTAAATTAGAGATTTGATCTTTAGAGTGGGCTTTGACTCTTAAACAAAGTCATCAAAACCCTTATTTCTCTCCTCCAATTGGGAGGAAATTTGACGAGTATTCATAGGTCATCAACTTTTTTGTTCAGTTTCATTTCGAGCTCCATTTGCACTACTATCAGTATTAAGTAATGTATTTTGTCCCTTTATACAAATTTTTTGACATTGTTCATTTCTATAGGGAAGTCCTTTCATAGTCAAATTTTTGTTTTGCTATATAGCATAGGTTGACTTTGTGTGGATTTTCTCTATGCAAATTTTTGATCAAGTGCAATTAATGTCCATGGTTAGCAATAATGATATATTTTGTATATTGGTTGTTGAGGATAAGTTGGATTGGACTTGTGGGCTTGTATGATATATCATATATTGGCTACAAAAAGGATTATGGAACATGACGTAGGGAATTGGCATATTCCTAGGTGTGGTTGTGAAAGTTACAAGTGTAATAGAAATAGATGTGTTGAGAGTATTGTAGGTTCCAATTCCATTGTAACTATTGCTAGAACACTATCACCTATTGATGAGACATTTGGAGAGATGGTAGCCATGCAAAGGCTCATGCCTTGATTGCATTTCTTGCAGATGTATGATGGCCCCACATATTTGCTCATGCAAGATAGCTAAAGATGCATGTGATACACTTGCATATTTGTATCAAAGAAGAAATGGACCCACGTTGTTACCTCCATATATAATTAGAGAGTGAACACATGGATGAAGGTGACAGTATTGTGCATATTTTTGACAAAGATTGAAGATCATAAGGATCAATTAATTGCTACATATAATATTTTTCTAGATAGTCTACTTCTATGGATTGTTCTCATTGGTCTTCCTAATCCTTATTAGACTTTTTCATACTTCTTGTTTCATAATGATAGGAAATCCCAATGCTTTGCTATTTGAGCACTTGGTCTCTATTTTACTATAAGAAGACCAATCTTGACAAAATAGGTCCATTATGTATGTTACAAAAATCAAGCTTATATTGGCTAGTAGTTAGAAAGGTAAAGGAAAGCTACCTTTTCTACTAATAAGCATATGTATTGTGGGTTATCCTATGCATGAACCACCCTTAGTTCATAAGGGTTCTAGACCTCAATAATAAGCATATAAATAATAATAATAAGGGATTTAGACCTTAATAATACATAATAATAATAACATACATCAACAATAAAGCTGTCGAACATATTTGACGTAGTCAATGAGCTATGATCAACTTGATAATGCCATCCTTATGTTGCTAAAAATGCTAATTGTGAAAAATATAGATGAGCAGATGATATGATGATGATCCAAATCTATAAAAACACAAAACAAAAGCAACATTGTTGACTGCCATAGATTAGAAAAGCTCAAAGACATTATGTGTAGGTTGCAAAGCTTGTGTTTAGCTAAATCTTCTTATTTAAATATAGCATTAACATAGCCATGAAAGATATCCTTCAACATTAGTGTTTTAGGAATAAGCCTTTGCAATTTATGCTTTTGCCTTAGTATTTAAACATTTTGACTTTTCCATTACACTTTTGGAAAAGCATACCCCTATTCTTTAATAAGCATACATATTTTCACACCTCCTATGTGTGTATGCGTGCGTGCGCACACACGCACACACGCACACACATGCACACGCACACACGCGTGCACGCACGTGCGCGTGCACACACACACACACACACACACACACACACACACACACACACACACACACACACACACACACACACACACACACACACACACACACACACACACACACACACACACACACACACACACACACACACACACACACACACACACACACACACACACACACACACACACACACACACACACACACACACACACACACACACACACACACACACACACACACACACACACACACACACACACACAAGGGTCATTGAAATCCCCTAGGATCACCTCAATAGACATACCCTACTCTTAGCACCCGAACCCACTATCACTAAAGCAAGAAGCACTTGGAGGAGCTACCATGAGAGGAACATAAGACATCAAGCACCACCTTGTCACACTATACTTAGCCAAAATTGGACCAAGGAGCCTAATCACTAGCACCACTAACATTATCACCTAGTGACCTCATGGCCCTGAAACATCACATAAATGCTACAATCATTGTTGTCACTCCTCATGATGTGAACAACAATGTGGATACAAATCTAAATGGAGAGACATCAAACGTGGCTCCATTAGGTAACAAAATACCTATGGCTCTAACTCAAATCATAGTAGTCCAAGTTCATCTTATCATTGTGATGGGTTTTAATCAAGATTTTAATTATTGTTTTGAGAAAAGACTGTTTTTATGTAGTAAAGGAAAGTAGTATTGTTAAACTATTTTTGTAATATGCTAACTTTGTGATGATATATTTTTTACTTTCTACTTACTCCTCTCCTTAGTGTTTAAGGACTTTTTGTGTTGTACTCAAGGCATCTCCCTAGTTGTCGACGGACCGTGTAGTCACTATTGAGTGAGCCACATGTGCTAAACACCACCTACCATCAAGAGAGGTGATAAAATAGCCCACAACCCTAGTTACTGAATGGGATGTCCCTCATAGGAATAGAAGGGTTGAGTATTAGATTCAATGAGGGTTACTAAAATTAGCTCGTCATGTTACGGTGGCTATCTTGGACAAGGTGTGCAATTTCTAAGGGTATAGCCAATTTTTTCACAACATTCATCTAACTTTCTAAACTCTTCATCTTTGATCAACAAAACAGTCACCCATCTAAACTAAAAATCATGGGGGTCCTGTATTTTTTACCTTGATTAAAAGATTACCACCCTCTACTATGAAGCAACTTCACCACCATTAGCTAGTCCCATCTTTGATTGGTTACAAATGACCTTTCTTGGATGTGTGTCAAATTGTTTGGTTGACTATCACAAACAAGGACCCTTCTAACATTTAAACCAAGAGATTTGGTTGATTATCACAAACAAGGACCCTTCTAACATTTAAACCAAAGGTACCTTACACATGGCATTGAGTGAAAAGCATTAAGACAAAATCTGACTCATACCTTGACGTTAAATAGAAGTTAAGGTTGAGAAAGAAGTTGCAGAGAAGTTAAGGTTGAGAAACAATAAACAGTTAAGTAAATTGATGTTTGAAGTTCTAGAGAAAAAATCTCCTTATTTAAATAAATGGACTAAACTTGAGTTAGCAATTTGTTTGATCTTGTAGTAAGCATTCGTGAAATTGTTTTTGGGATTTAATGGATTTTGGGGATATTTTTGGGATATAAGTGGCTCTCAGTCTCTCCTCTAGTTTGAAAAGATAATTCTTCTAGTAAATGTGTGTGTGTGTGTGTGTGTGTGTGTGTGCGTGCGTGCAGTAGATGCAACAATCCTTTGTCAATGGAAAGGTATCCAAGATGGAGAAGGATATCAGTCCCCTTGAATAGAGGCTACCGATGAATACATTTCTATTGTTGATACCATTTCCACCGACAAGTCTATGCTTGTAGATTCCATCTAATAGCACCATAAAGCTTTGTTGAAAACAATGGTGCAAGGATAATAAAGCCATGTAAGCCTCTCAAAAATTATATATATATATATATATATGTATGTATGTATGTATGTATGTATGTATGTATGTATGTATGTATGTACACACACACACACACACACACACACACAGAGTAGATGCAACAATTCTCTATCAATGGAAATGTATTAAAGATGGAGAAGGATATCAGTCCCTGAATAGAGGCTATTGATGAATGCGTTTCTATTGTTGTTGATACCATTTCCACCAAGAAGTCTATGCTTGTAGATTCCATCTAATAGCACCATAAAGCTTTGTTGAAAGCAATGGTGCAAGGATAATAAAGCAACGAAAGCCTCTCAAGCATAGGAGGACATCAAGGGAGCGATGAAGGAGTGTTATTTACCACTCTCTTCATAAGTCCATATATATGAATGAGTTTTCCAACCTAAAGTAATGCAAATTAATATCTGAAGAGTACTACTCAAAGCTCATTGCCTTTAGATTGAAGTGGCCCAATTTTTCCAAGATCTTAATGCTCATGTAGATCTTGTTGTGGAGGTGATGAGGCCTACATCCTTACAAGATAAATAGTGAGATTGGCACCAATGTTGCATAGTCCCATAAAAGAGGGAATTTAGAACCTTACCCTGAAGAACAATCCTTCAAGAAAACATAATATGGATCTCAAGTTTATGCTATGAAGGAAGTAGAGGACCAACCTAGAAGAATACCTAATTGCTTCCAATGCAATGAGATAGAACAATTTGAGGTGATTTTACCAAAGCATGGAGCAATTACCATTGAATCCAAAAGCCTATAACCTAAGAAGTTGTTACATACCTATGTATCTAACCCTAGGCCCATCCTTCAAAAATAAGGCGTAACACCCAATAAGGGATTCTTGTGATGCAACCTAGAAGGATTAACTTGAAAGAGGATGCTACTTGGTTTTAAAAAACTTTGTTTCTAAAATAATAACCCCAATTCTTGTCAACATGAGGAGATCTCATGTGCTTCAAGGAGAAGTTGATGTAATGTTCTAGGTTTCCCTATGTAGAAAACACCCTTAGTTGATAAGGGCTTTAGACCTTAATAATAAGGTTATGCAAGCATAATATAAACTAAGCTTCATAACATCACCCTAAAAAAAACATGAATGTCATCAAAATGCCAAATAGATTTGACATTGCTAGGGAGCTACGATTAACCCTATAATGCCACTCCTACATTGTTTCAAATATTGATGCTTAAAAATGCAATTGACATGTTGATATCAAAATCAATGAAAATAGACAACAAAATGAACTCTAATGGATGTCATAGATGATAAAAGCTTAAAGGCATTGAGAAGGTATTACATGCAACGTATAAAGCTTTTCTTTGGCTAAAGATTCTTAGCTAAATGCTCGGGGGGTTCGTTATATATATATCCTCTATATAACGTGCGTTCATGGCCAATTTATAAATATCCCAAGCTGTGACTTTTTCTTGAATAAAACACAACCCTTTTTAATTCAATCGGTAAAAGTAATCCCTTTATATGACACCCTTCTATATGTAAAAAATGTATACAAATGGTGTTTTAAAACCCCTTATTTTGAACTAATGTTATACATACATATATTCATGAGTGATCCCCTCGAGGCTAAATGTAACTAATGCAACCATGAAATGTAACCTCAACATTAGTGCTTTAAGAATAATGCTCTATATTTTATGGTTTTCTCTTAGGGTTTCAACAATTTTCATTTCACATTTAGCCTTGGAAAAGCATGCCCCTATTCACTATTAAGCATACACATATTCACAATCCCCCCTTTCTAAAAACTATGGAAAGTGATCCTTGGTACCCCACACACATACACACAGACTCTCTACTCTCAACACCAACACTATACTCCACATTGCAACCACTCAAGCAAGGAGCACTTGGAGGAGCCATCACAATGGAGCTCAAGATGTCAAGCACCACCTCACATAATATGTTTCCTAGCCTAAACTTTGTCTCACAAGCAAGAAGCCTAATTGCTAAGGCCACTAAAAGTATCACCTAGTGAACTTATGGCCTTGGAATGTGTTGCTCAAATGTGTCACCACCACTCTTAATACAAGCAACAAAGTGGGTATAAACCCATATAGAGTGATGCCATGCATGGATTCATCTAGAAATGAAATCCCTATGCCTCAAATCTTGATTGTAGTAGCCCAAGCTCACATTTTCATGATAAGTATAATCAAGAAAGTGATATTTGTTTAAAGAAAAGGATGTTTCATATAGTTAGGGAAAGTGCATTGTTGATTATTTTTGCAGCGTGCTAAGTTTGTGATGAATTTGTTTTTGCTTTCTATTTACCCTTCCGTAGTGTTGGTTGTTGACATATAATGAAGGCATCCCTCTAGCCTTGGAGGAGGATGGCGGCCAAAGTGGGCCATGTGGTGAGTGAGCTATGTGTGAAAAACCTCCTAGCATCAAGATTGCAAGATAGGTGGTAATAAAGCTCCTAGCATCAAGATTGCAAGATAGGTGGTAATAAAGCCCAACCCTAGTGTTTGATGTCCCTCCTAGAGGAAAAAAATTGGGTCCATGGAGGATTATATAGGTTGCTAGAAAATTTGTCTTGCAAGTGTCTTGCCAACCAGGAGGTTGGCAATTTATATATCTTTGCTAGTGAAATATTCTTCACACATTGATTGATTGATGTGTCATGCTTAAAGAAATTGTGTAACAATCAAAACATCAGGGTTGTATTATCTGACTAAATAACTAAAGATTACCATGTGAGTGGGTGGGTAGTAGGAAGATGGAGGTATTGACAATCACATTCTATGGTTAGGTGGATTTTAACATTATTGTTAGGATTAAAGATGAGTGATGGTGAACACCCATGTAAAAGGATAGGATCCAAGCTAACATTGTTTTAGGGGAACAATACAGTAGAGTACTAGTCCTTGAGGCTATGGAAGCTTAAAAGACTACCACTCTCTATGAACTAAGTGCAGTGTTAGCTACTCTAATTGGTTGTAAAGTAACCTTTCTTAGATGGGTGTTAAATCACTATTAGGGTGACCATCCCACATTTCCTATGAGTAGGATTGAAAATCTCATGTTCAAATGATTCCATCATTCCTTGAAGTGAGAATGGATGATGTTTGTCATGGAATTAAGAGATTTGATTGATTACTACTACAATGGAAATGTATCTTATAGGTAGAAGTCTATAAATATGTTTAGACAAACACAATCAATTAGAATGAGATGAAAAATTATAGAAAAATCTTTTGCATATATTGTAAGGCAAGAGATCATGCCATTAAGGATTGTTCTAAAGTGGCTACAAGAGGGTAAGAAGAAAGAGGCTAGTATAGTTGCTACAAATGCCTCCCTTTCTAATTCACAATCTATATGTTTTATAAGATATGGGCATTTCTTGTGTGCAAACCCTTTGTTACGTGATTTTTGCATGTCTAATGTGGATCCAAATGTATGGTACTTTAACAGTGCTACTACTAAGCATATTACTTTACAACATAGTTTCTTCACTTCTCTTGAGTCTGTCCCTAAGGATAGTACTTTACATGTGACAATAACTCCTCTTATCCTATTAAAGGAATTGGTAAAGTTAATTAACTATTACTTATGGTAATACGTTTACACTTTGAGATGTTTTGTATGACCAATGATAAAAAAGAATTTGCTAACCATTTTTGCACTTGCCAAATTTAGCTCGATTGTCAAATTTTTGTACAACTAATGTATTGTTCATGGTCTCTCAAGAGGTGATACAATTATTGCAACATGTATAATCTCAATGATTATGGAAAATTCGTGGAAGATATGGCATGTGCAATTGAAAATTTGCAAGCTATTTTAAATGCAAAACTTTGGCATGTATGTTTTAGCCATCTAAATCTTGATAGTTTACTAGAGTGTAGAGATATGATGTGATATCTTCATTGCGCACTCTTCAGACATCTAGGATGTATATTTCGTAAAATGCAATGTTCTTCCTTTCCAAAAGATGGTTCAATGAGAATTGCTCACAAATTGCAGCTTACACACATTAATGTCTATGGTTTGACACAAACACCATCTTTTGGAAATTACATATACTTGGTGACTTTTCTCCATGATTACTCCAATGATATATTGGTGCATCCTTTGAAAGCTAAGTCCAAAGTATCTCATGCTTTTTAGTATGTATGGTTGTCTATTTTGATCGAGGGGGGAGCATATGTTTAAAGATTCTAATGCATTTCTAGTTGAACATGCAACATAAAACGAATGTATAGTGTTGTGTACACCTCAATAATTTAATGTAGCTAAGAGAAAGAATAGATATCCCATGGAGATGGGAAGAAATATGACTGTAGTCAAACTTTATCAAACAATTTTGCCTTGACGTTGTCTTATATGCAACTTATGTAGTACTAAACACTTGTCCCACCAAAGCATTGTAGTCTATCACTCCTTATACAAATAGTAGTACCACTTCTTAATCGCATGAAGAATATCCAACATCTCTTGGTCATACACATTGATAGCCATCTCTTTATCCATGAGCTTGCGACCCTCAAATAAAATGACACCATGCTCCTATAATAATACAGTCCCCTATGCCTCTACCATTGGCATCACCCACATTGTATGGTAAACTTCCTAAATAAGTATGGGCATGCTAAAATAGGAGCAAAAGTGAGGAGTTCCTTTAATTGGTTGAAGCTTCTGTCTATAAGGGCATCCCAAAAGAAATCTTCTTTCTTCAACTTGTCAATCAAAGGAGCTGTTATAGTCACATAATACTGTATGAACGTGAGATAGAATGACGATAGACTAAGAAATCATCTAAGAGAAGTAGTAGTGATATGTGTTGGCCAATCTTTGATACATTGCACATTCTTAGGGTCAGCCTATATTCCTTTCTCACTGAAAATGTGACCTAAGTACCCCACCTTTTTCTACATGAATGAATACTTTTTCTCCTTAGCAAAAGAGTTTGTGGTGCCTTAACACATCAAAAACCTTCCTTATATGTGACAAATGATTCTCCAATATCTTACTCTAAATCAGTTTATCATCTAAGAACACTAGAGCAAACTTGAAGAGGAAAGGCTGAAAATCTTGTTCATCAAACTCTGGAAGGTGAGTGGGGTATTAGTTAGCCCAAATAGGATCACCAAGAAATGGTATAAACCATTATCAATCCTAAAGGTTATTCTTTCCACATCACCCTCTCACATGTGGATCTGATGATATCTTGATCTCAAGTCAATCTTGGTAAAGAGCTTAGCTACCTTGATCTCATCAAGCAAATCATCCACTCTAGGAATCAGGTACTCATTATTAACTACAATCTTATTCAAATCCCTATAGTCTATACACATTCTGAAGGATCCATCTTTCTTCTTCACTAACAAGGTTGGTGAAGCATACAATGAAGAAATATGCTCAATAAAATGCATCTCTAAAAGCTCCTTGATTTTCTTGGCCACTTCTTCACATATTTAGACAATTTGTAGGGTAGCTTATTGTGGCTTGGAGTGAGACTCTACGTCCATAGGTGATCCATTGCTCTCTTGGAAGGTAATGACGTAGGCACCTCAAACAAATCCATGTACTCCTCAAGTAGAGCTTCTAATGGTGGATTATCAACTAAATACTTGGATTGATCTTCAA
Organism: Lygodium microphyllum; assembly: GCF_053477565.2. Lineage (NCBI taxonomy): Eukaryota > Viridiplantae > Streptophyta > Polypodiopsida > Schizaeales > Lygodiaceae > Lygodium > Lygodium microphyllum. The sequence continues at coordinate 100,883,065 of NC_141157.1, forward strand.
CCTCTTTATTTAAGTGTAAAATAAAAAATATGAGAGTGCTTCTTATACTCCTTCTTGAGCTGCTTTAATGGTGATAAGCTAAAAATTTGACTTACTATGGATTCCTTGTAGATAAATAGGCTACCATCAATGGCAAACTCCATGTAAAATTGTGAAAATCCATATCTATCCTCCCTGAATTCATTAATTAATTAGACCCAAGTACTACATATATGGGCCCTATTTCCAAGATAATCAGGTTTGCCTTTGCTTCATAATTTTCAACAGAATATATTTGAATTTGTGGACATATCTAGGTGCTGATTTCCTCTTCGCTATTGGGTACTTGAACTCTTATGGGCTAATATAAATTAGTGGGAAGACAATTTAGATTGTCAATAAGTGACTTATTTACAAAACTATGTACATTACCACTGTCTATAAAGATAAACACATCCTTCCCATGAATTGTACCCTTCATAGGGAGTGTATTAGGGCTCGGTAGAACCTATCTAGGTATCCACAAAGAAATAATAAAGTGTAGTGGAAGCAATATGAAAAATTTTCCCACATGGATCAAATAGAACATACCCACCACTGTCAAATGAAAATCCATTTGCTAGGTCATAAGACCGATCCTACTCATCAAGATCCTCAACAGGATCCTCAAATTCAGCCTTTGCACCCATAGTTGGTTGCTCTATTACTTCGTCATCAGCATCCTTAAGCACAATCATGTTATAATTCTTAGCTTTAGCATTCTTATAAGTGCACTTGGATGCATGGTCAATTGTGTACTTTTGATTGCACTTGAAACATAGAACCTTTTGTGCTCTCTAAAAAGATACATAGATATACATTTTCCACCACTGACTGAATTATTCTTGGGTCTATTGTTACCTTGTTTAGGCTCAATTTTATGGATGTAGGTTTGAGAACATGTTGGTATACTCACTAATAGATAGGATTCTTTGATCCAACTAATACCACCTCCTAGAAATTTTTTCTTTCTCTATGGGAGATACAAACACCTGAGCCATCTTTGCTTGGAAATCCTCTCGATTGTCAACCTATTGGTTCTCTCTTTTTATGTACCTTCACCATGTATGAACAAAATCCTCAAGCTACAGTGTGTAGAAAAGTGGATCTTTTGATCATTAGACCACCTAAAAGGTGGTGGAGCTCATGTGGAAGCACAAGCAAGCAGAAGTAAGAGAGAGAATAGCTATGGATAAAGGAGTAAGAGAGAGTAGTTTATTATCGTCCATAGAAGGTCAAATTATGACCCATGGGAACTTTCCAGATATACAATGATTATCCTCCCCCATGGTAGGAAAGGGTAGCTATGGTGAAAGAATGATCTATGCAGTGTGGTTCTTCCGAAAGCGTAACATGTGGGTGATGAGAGCCCCTAACTTTGATATAGGAGTAGTGGTCATAAATTGGTGAAGTGGCCCCTGTAAAGGGATATCAAAGTGAGCCCATATGTGTGCATATGTTGGGCTTGTCATAATCATGTACTCCTTTGATTTTACACTATGTAGTCCATACAGCTTGCATAACCTTTTCTCTCTTGCTTGCCCACTCCATGCACCTGTCTCGATCAATAAAGTGTGTGATTGAGTTCGAAGTCATGCAATACTCCGTCTAAATACCATTGAGAGCGGGTTGGCTATGTATGTCTGAATGTGTGCCTCTGCCTACATTAGGATTCCCAACATGAAGGATAGATATGCATACTATATTAAGCAAGTTTGCCATTTGCTCCCTTGCTTTGATGTTTTGCTTGATACGCTCATAAGAGGTCTGATTGAAATGTGTCCATGCATATATCTTCGGATGCCATATCTAGATATCTATCCACTCCCCACCCTTTAAACCATTTTTGCATATCCAACACCCATCCTGGTCAAAACACCCATTTTTGCATATCCAACACCCATATCTTCGGATGCCATATCTAGATATCTATCCACTCCCCACCCTTTAAACCATTTTTGCATATCCAACACCCATCCTGGTGAAAGCACTTTACTTTTCCACATTTTCTGTAGGCATGTGCTAGCATTCCAAGCCCATTTGGGGAGCCTAATGTCATCCATTTGACGTACTCAGGTGGCATATCTCAGTACTCGGATCATAGCATGTACCTCAATTGGCCGATGGCCAATTTCCAAAAGCATAAGTGCATATGGTGTGGCTCTTTTGATGCTCAAATGTCTACGAATAGAAGCTTTTTGCAACTTCTCAATGTCATTCCATGCAGATGAGGAGATGCTCCCCCCCCACACTTCCACTCCATATAATACCGTTTGTAGAACATATGCATCAAAAATCATACAACGTATTTTTCCGCATTTAGTATCTGTACGGTTGCAATCGTTTTTAAAGTGATAATACTTGCTTTTCAAAGTGATAATACTTGCTTTTCCTTGCTGCTAATCAGTGCTCTATATATGTATGCCATTTGTGGTTTGCAGGTATCTCAATCCCGAAGTATTTGGAAGTAGATACTACTTCTATAGACTGTCCCACATAATGTACTTTTGGTGGGGTATTTGATTGCTTGGTGTGCATAGCCATTAGCTTTGTTTTTGATACATTCACCGTAAAATCACTATCTTGACAAAATCGTTCAAGAATCCCCATGAACTACTACATACGTTCCCCAGTACATGTAAAGAAGACCACATCATCTGCATAAAGCAAGAGCAAGATGGTAAACATACCAATATGCAGGCTTTTGGCTTCCTCTTCATTCATAGCCGTGAGAAGTATTTCCTCTAGCTTATCAATGCATAAACCAAATATTGTAGAGGAGAGCGGGCAACCTTGTTTGACTCCCATATTACTCTCAAATACTTGTGACAGCCCGTTGCCAGCTCTGAGGTGGCACACCACTCATTGATATATCCTGTAAATTTCCATGTATAGATAATTTGGGACGACCCCTAATTCTTGCATTCGTTGCCATAAGCCAACCTTTGGTACGGTGTCAAAATCCTTCTTAAAATCCACAAAACAACAATACAAGGTTGCTCCCTCAAGCCGACTCTCATCCATAAGCACACATAGAGTAACCAAATGGTATATGGTGTTATGACCAAGGCAAAAATCTGCTTGTCCATAAGCTTGTTTGTTATTACTTTCTGCCCATTTACTCAATTGCATTTCTAGGATAGTGCTGAATAGCTTTGCCATGGCTGAACTGACCATAATCGTGCAGTAGTTTGTGAGTAAATTGCAATCTTCTCACTTATACAACGGTTGTATCCAATTCTCCTGCCATTCTTGGGGAAAACCATATGCAAAAGCATGATGTATCACATGCAACATAAAAAGTCTCATCTCCTTTGTTGTCCATTTCAACATCTGTGCATTCAACTGCAAAGTATCACATGATTTTCCATTAGCCATCTTGTCGAGGGCTGCCTCCAATGTTTCTAAAGTGAATAGAGCACTAAATGGCTGCGTATGTACATCACATTTGATGGGTTATACCCCTTTATGCACGTAAAGTTCTGTAACATATGATAGCATATCAACATCTATAAAATCACCCATAACATTTGACCGTTTGGTTTGCAATTATCCATGCTTGCCTTGGACATTTCTCAAACTCCCTAGCATCGTCACTTTCTTTGGCAACTACATATTGTCATCACTTTCTACACACGATAACATTATATTGTTTTTATGCCTCACTTTGTTCTTGTCCCTTAGGGAGAATTTTTAGCTTTCTACATGCAGCCTTACATTCATCATCAACCCATTTCTTACAAGGAAATCCTTTGATATTTTTGTGACTGCTCTTTGGTTTCCAAAAACCTCTATAGCATTATTTAACATTGCATCTCTCACATCACCCCATGTGCTCCTAGTAAGATTGCTCATAAGACTATCTAGGTGACCAACATATGCTTGTTTCTTGTCTACATCAATACGGAATGCACCAGTACATATTGTGTCCTCTGCATGTCCTACTTGGTGGAAAATATCAAGTGTCAAGCCTAAAGCTATATGATCCGATTTTGTATGTTTTCCACCTAGCCAAAACTCTCTAATCATGCATAAATCATTCATGTGTACCATTGCATAGTCTACCACATTAACCTCCACTAGCTGAGTAGCACATGTATCCTTCAGTATCGAGGAAACAATTCATACCATTCAATATCAGCATGTGCAAACCATTAACCATACCCATCAAAGCACGTCCATGAGCGTTAATGTCTGTATCCTCAGACTGTCTACACCAACGTGCATCTACATCCACAACCTCTTCCTTGTCTAGTTCATCACGAGCAAGAGAGAGAGAGGATATAAGATGTGGGAACTCCAATAGTCACAATGTGTGACTACCCTTCCCTTATTCATTAGTCACTGAAAGAGTAAAGAATGAAGTGAAAGTGAATGGGCATGCGCTACCTATAGTGTACAGGTGTGCGAGTATTGTAAGTTTAGTGAATACACATGTGGCATAAACACAGGTACCTTTACCTCAACAACCTCCCACTTAAAGGTAAATGTACATTGAGTGAGGAGTGAAAAGAAAAAAGGATATAAATATACATAAGTACAATAGGATGAGGAATAGACGTCATCTCGTCTAACGCCCATTATCTTTCTAAGAAAGGCTAAATGCTCCATTGAGAGACTTTTAGTGAGTGGATCTGTAAGATTTTGATCAGTTGAGATCTTAACAAGCTCAAAGGACTTGTCCTCAATGACCTCTTTGATAAAGTGATGACACAACTCAATGTGCTTTATCTTCACATGGAAGATCAGATTCTTGGCCAATTGAATAGCACTCATAGAATCCGGATGCAATGTAGGAACCACATCAGTAATACTAAGGTCTATGACTAAATGGCCAACCAGAAAGCCTCCTTGCAAGCCTTAGTGGCTACAACATACTCTACCTCTATAGTAGATAGGCCCGTGCATTTATGCACCCTTGATATCTAGAAAACAACACCTTTAGCAAAGGTGAAGCCATAGCGAGAGGTGAACTTACTAATATCTATATGTCTTGCATAATCAAAGTCTATGTATCCCATAACTCTTGTATTTTGGCCACCATAACATATGCATATATCTGCAGTGACCTTTTATGGTACCTCATGATACCCTTCACCATATCCCAATATCACCTACTAGGTGTAGTCATGTAGTGTACCATAACTTCCACTGCAAATGTTATGTTAGAACAAGTGGCTATCATAGCACACATCAAACTAACTAGTACGGATGCCTAAGATATCTTGGCCATCTTTGCCTTTTTTGTATCAGACTGTAAATAATCAACTTGACTAGCCTTCACATGAGAAGGTAAAGGACAGCCAATAGGCTTAGCATCCTACATATGAAACCGAAGGACCTTATAGATGTACTCCTTTTGTGACAAGTAAAGGAGCCTCTTACAACGATTGCATTTGATCCACATACCAAGAATATGTGAGGTCTATTCCATGTCCATCTCAAAGCTCTTCTTGAGCTGACTTTTCAAGGCATCCAACTCATCATCATGATCTCTCCCACAAGAATCAACATATAATCCATATAGAGTACAAAAATCATAAGGCTACCATCACAAGCCTTCTTTATGTATAAACATGGATTCATTTTACAACAAATATATCAATGTGAATGCATGAAAGCATTAAACTTGTGATACCATTCTCTAGGTGCCTACTTAAGGCTATAAAGGCTCTTTCTCAACTTGTAGACTAGGTGTTCCCTACATTTTTTCTCAAAGCCCTAAGGATGCTCCATATAAATCTCATCATTCAAGTTCCCATGTAAGAAAGTCATTTTTACATCCATCTAATAAAATTATAGATCTAATTGAGCAATCAAAGCCAATACCAAGCGTAGGGTAGTCATCTTGACTATAAGAGAAAATATCTCATTAAAGTCAATACCATGCTCCTGCTTAAAACCCTTAGCAACCAATCTCACCTTATATGCTAGCTTGGGGCATCCAAATGCACTTCAACTTGTACATCCACTTGCATGGCAAAGCATACTTTTCACCAAGTAAAGGAACCAAATCCCACGTATGATTTTTCCGCAATGAATCATACTCTAACTACATGGCCCTTTCACAATAATGATTATCACCTCTATGGATAGCCTCATCATAAGTAAGAGACTCACTAGTATATGTCACAATAACATAGTCCATATGGTCATGGGCCAGTGGACCATTAACTCTGCAGGCTATCTAGTTGACTGTACAAGATCAGGAAACTCCTCTTGAAATATCACCATGCATACCTTAATTACCTCCTCATGCTAGTTATGCATTTTCTCTTCATGGAAAATAACATCACGACTGCAAATGAACTTCTGAGCTTGCGAATTCCATAGGTGATAGCCCATCTCATTTGCATCCCCATAACCAAGAAAGATGCATTTCACTAACTTACAATCCAACTTATTGCACTTGTCCTTGGAAACATGGTGGAAAGCCTCACAACCAAGGACATGTAGATGGGATATGATAGAGGTTTCCCAAACCATACCTCCTATGGAACCTGATAGCCAACAGTAGTGCATGGAGGTTTTTTAATCAAATGTATGACAGTAGATACTACCTTAGCCCAAAAATGTTGTGATAAGCCTACTTGGTTGAGGACTCTCTCATGAGTTGTCATGTTCATGCCCTCAGCCATACCATTCTAAGGTGGGATGTATGAGGCAATCAACTAACACTTAATGCCCTTCCCATCACAAAATTGCTCAAAGGTCTTAGATACATAATCAACCCCATTGTCAGATCCTAGGCATTTCAACCTAGTTCTCAACAAGGGCAATCCAATGCTGAAATGTAGCCAATACTTTGAAGTTCTACTTTATGGAATATGCACAGGTCTTATGTAAGTAATTATGAATGAAGGCTCACCCATGCACATAATAGCAAACTTCTTATGCAAATTGTGTGTCTGCCTGCGATAAAGACAATGATTATAAGCATAAAAACATTTATTATCAAGGAGTGGACAATACTGCAAAAATGGGTAAGCATTTTTATTCCCTTTAATAACATGTATCCAAGGTGACAATTCCATAGTGATACCTATAGTATTGCAACCATGGCTAAAACATGGTCAATAGACCTAGATACAAGGGATAAAGAGTGTCAGACTTAGCACCTTGTGCAAGGATAAGTTTTCCATGGGTAATTTTCCATGGAGAATCACCAAAATATACAAAGTAACCAACATCATCTAAGTTTCCAACAAAGAGTAGGCTTTTGGTCAAAGCCAAAACATAACATACATCATACAAAGTAAAGATGTTTGCTAAAGAAAACTATAGTTGTACATCTCCAATACCATCTATATCCAATACCAAGTCATTACCAAATCTAATAGATCATGTCATACTATGATAGAAGTGGAACCACTCTCTCAATGAGGGGTAATATGAAATGAAGCTCGTAAATTAGTCAACCAACACTAAGCATAAGTATACAAGGTATTGGTCAATTGTGAAATATCAAGAGAGGAAGTTGCAAGTATATAATCATCACTTGAATTGATCTATACTATATTAATCTCTTTAAAATTGATGCTGGGACTTGCTAGGGAATATTTCAATCATCTTTCTTTTCTTGCACTTTTCCCTTTCCCTTTCCCTTACACTTGTCATCATGCATTTTACAGCACAATAGCCGAATATGACTTGACTTTCTACAATAATGACAAGTCAATGCGAACTTATAGCTATGGGACTTACTATGACATATCCAAAGAGACTTCTGAGAGTCTCTCCCATAATGGTCATTACCACTATTAGCATTACTACGTCTTTCTGTCAACTTCTTCAATAATATACCCTCTACATCCTACAATTTAAGCGCATCAATAGGCATATTTGCATACATAACAGTACGGAATGTGTCCCATGATTCATGCAATGTAACTAGCAAAAGAACAATGATGGAAGATTCTCCTTAAGGTCGATACCCTTTGCGAAGACAAGTGGTGGTTAAAAATAGAATGAAACTCATTTAAGTGGGTGTACATGAAAGTCCCTCCTTCATATACAAAGGTCCATGAGTTGCTTTAGCTAAGATATCTGAGAGATAGTGCTCTGCTTATCATAGACATTGCAGAATACCTGCTTAGAGAGTGACAAAATGATTGTAGACTTACATAAGTCATCCAATTCAGCCCAATGCTCAAGTTTTTTAGATTTACACCCTTGTGTCTCAACGACTCAATCTATAATTTCTACACCAAAACTTGCCATATCTGTGCCTTCGAATATTTGTAATTAGCACCATTAAATTTGTCAATGTTAAAGATAGCACTGTCATTTGATCCACTAGCCACCATCATGCCAATAAATGAAAGCACATTACAAGAAGACATGCTACTGTAAATGACTACAAATTAGCCCCAAATCACATCAAGGTAAGGTCTAAACGGAAGGAAACACCAAAGTGTAGGGCTATCCACTAACCTACCAGTAATGCTATCAAATTAAATAATCTACCCTTATAAAGAATACATAAACCTATAATGACAACACTACTATAATAAATGTAGCAATGAATCCAAGATTCAATTGTGATCAATTGATTAGGAAAATCCAAGCTCACACCACGAGGTATATCCTACAACAAACAGGATATGTGAGAGTAGCTAGCACTGAAGATACATAAAACTAGTACCAATATGTATCACAACCTCAATGTTTCAGTAAACCATACATAAAACTAGTACCAATATCTATCACAACCTCAATGTTTCAGTAAACCATACATCTAGTAGTTAGAGACATCATGCATGCAATATGTCTGAGGAGTAACAAGATTGTGCAAGGGTAATGAAGCTCAATACATAGCCAACGAGGGTGTATACATCACTCACAACACTTTGACAAAAAATAGGTGATGGATCCAAAGCATGAATCAAATTAGCCCACTAGGCGAGTTACTGCATTCAAGAAGCATTAAGAGAGCATATACATAACTCAATAAGTCACACTATCTTTAAAATGAAAGGAGCTCAAGGTCAATTGCATAATGAATCCCAAGCTCAATGTAAATAGCCAAGTGACAAGTAAATCCCACTGAAACAAAACCAAATACCAACTAAGTAAGACAAGCTAAATACATCATGTGCATGACATCCAAGCATCCAAGAGCAACCAAAAAATATAACCGTAGCCAATAAAAATTTCCACCAAGCTCAAACTCGAACCTCAAAAGCTTTCAAGATCATGTTTGGGTGCATAGCATCAATGTCATATATCAAAACATCCAATGAAGTACCTAAATGGCATCAAAGAGCAATATGCATATATTTTTCATGTGTAAATGCTTCCTACCCTATTTGTTATAGCAATGAAAAGGAATATGTAAATTGAGTGATGGAATCTCAAAGTAGCCTATAAAGCATCTCAAGACATCCTCCAAACATGTACCAATAATCCCAACATCCTATGAGCATCAATAAGCATAGGTATGAGCTCAAATAGTAGGTAAAATGGCTATCCCTATTTTATGATAGCATGCTATCTTGAGTATCTAGCCATAAATAGATGTTTGGAAGTTCAAGATCAATGCTCAATAATGAATGCAAATTCTAGGAGGGTAGGCAAGAAACACCTAATGATCACCAAGTGCCAAAGCAAACAATAGTGTTGCTGTGAATGATTGAGATACTACCCTGTCAATATGTGGAATTCATGCTGAAATGGATGTACCTACCAGTACTATGGTTGACTCGATTCCTCACTATAGAGCACTTAAACATAGCTCAAGGAGGGCCTAAAGTAAGCCAATACAAGTTCGAAACTGGCTAGAATCAAACCATACCTCAAGAGAAAAAAAGCTGTGGATACCATGAATGTATGACTGTAGGTATTTGAATGTGAGCAAAAGTAATGCCAAGGTGTAGCTCCTTGATCAAGCTTTGATACTAGTTGAAAGGTGGAGCTCAAGTAGAAGTGACCAAGTGGAACCAAGAGAGAGATGACCTGTTCCCTTTCTAAAAAGTGTTGTTGCCCATTTGATGCTTGGGGATGCATGTCCATATTTCTACCAATGGGAGTTGAAATATTAGAAGCACTCATGTGATAATTAGTTTGAAATCTTCCTAAAGGAATAGGTGGCTAACTTTAGCTCCTTGAGGGGGGAAATTTTTTAGCAAGATTGCTTGGGTGAGATTTATTGGACAAATAAAAAATTTAGCTCCTACAGAGGGGGAAAATTTTTTAGTGAGCTTACATGGGTGAGATGTATTGGACAGATAGAAAATTTAACGAGCTTTTACACCAAGGTCCTAGTCAATTATCATGGCATGACTATGTAAAACTTTTTTTTAGGGTGGTTGTACTTTTACTACTTCTTTCAAGAAAGAAATTAGGTATTATTTTTTCATAATCTTATATTTGGGATACAAAAAATGGGAGTGGGGGATCATAGAATTTCCAACACAGAACCCCAACTATGTGGCAAGGTATGCCTAGAACACAAAAGGTGGATTTAGAAATGTTACCCTAGAGTGTGTGCAATCTAGGTCGACAAAGAGTTGTTGATACGTCCTTGCTAGAAAGGCTAGGTTGATGCATAAACATGTCTTCCTTTTCATGCAAACCCAAAACCCTAATGCAAAGTATAGATATTTGCAGGCTAGATAAGGCTTGGTAGCACATTCTCTCTTCTTAAAATCACAACATGTACACGAAGGCTCAAGATTTATATGGATTTCATACAACCCACCATTATATGTGGCTACATGAAAATCAACATGTTTGTATATCCTCAATGGTGACTTCATTCATGAGGTTTGCTACCATACTTCATGCATTTGCAAGTCTTTTGCTACCTCTCATGAAACCCGATGCCTCCACTTTGTAGACCTTGTTGACACTAGGGTTTGAGGAATTGATGGGCCTACTATTACTATAGGCATGGCTACACCCAGTTCACTTGTCGCATGGCCTACTCTCCTTGTGATTATTTCTAGCCTAAACCATGCATTAATCAAGTTGCATATCTCTTCATTTGTGATATTTGTATCTACATCCACCTTCTAGATAATAGAAATATCTAGGGTGTACACTATATTTTTATTGACATATCGAGTATGTATACCATCATTTGGGAAAAACCACATCATCTAAGCCTTTGGGCTACCCTTACTTGGATGTTGTCTTTCAAAAAAGAAGCATGGAGCCACAATACCTTGTGAACAATTTTGTAGTATCTTACTACATTTAGTCTTTCCTCCAATCAGTCGCATATACTTTACTCTACAACCTAGTGGAGTCCTACATATTTCCCACAAGGTTGGATTGATGCTGTGTTCCATGACTGTGAATTGCTCTCTCACTAGAGTAGATATGCCTTGTTCTAGTATTGTTGCATGATGTAGAGTTCCTCCATCCTTGGAGTCACCACATGCAGTGTTACCCATTGGACAAGTGCTATCTCCTTCCACCCCATGAAATGAAATCTTTTGAGGGCAATATTTTTGTCATCACTTTCTAACTTCCACTACTGTTGGGGGTAAAGGCACCTATATATTAGTTACACACTGACAGTACTCGCACTATGTATTAGTTATCCACACACTTGCACATTGCAAGTGGCAAGTGTCCATCAGTATCACTTTATTATTTATGCTTTCAGTTGTAGGGGAGCTGCGGAGCTCTACCCCAAGACCTACGGACCGCTTATTGATCAAGCGTTTCAAGCCGAGCGGCCATGGCTACCTCTCACATAGCCGGCGCGCAATGCCTATCTTGCGGGTGTAGTGAGCTTACCTTGATGCTCAATCGAGTCGCCTCCTCTCTCTCACACTCCGGTAGCTCCACGATCCTTGTGGCAAGTTCAAGCAACCTCAAGCCCCCTCCGTCAAGCTCCATCCCCCATAGCTGCGCGAGACGAGATAAGAGAAGAAGGGAAGGAACGATGAAGAGAGAAGATGGGGAGCTTCTTCTCCATGATCCCTCACTCTCACACACTCACTCCCTCACACTCCCTCAATCCCTCACTCAAGCACAAGCATGAAGGTAAGAGCAAGAGAAGAGGAAGAAGAAGCTTTAGCCACACCTAAGAATGAGCTTCTCATTCACTTTTGAACTTTATATACATGCCCTACCTTTTGGGTGGTCATCCACACTTTTTTACATGGCCGGCCATTAGCCTAGGCCCTCTTTTCCTATTTCCCACCGTTCCAACTCATCCCGTTCCCACTAATGCATACAATTTGCACAAGAGTGAGACCGGCGCTCTTTTTACAAAGATTTGAGAGTGCCTTCATATTTAATGACGCGCTTTTACTCTTTTTCTTTTCTCGAGGCAACACCGTCGTTTAAATCATTCAAATTTCCAGGCTTCCATTTTTTCCACACTTCTGCTCCATTTTCTGTTCCTCTGTGATGCGGTAAACATTACCCCCTCCTAGCGGAGTGCCAGTCCCATGGCACTGGGGTGGGGAGTAGCAGCAAAGGTGGGATTGGTGCTAAGTAGAATTGGCAGGCAGATGACCATGATCAAGAAGGTGCTGTTGTGAAAGAGACATGATGAGGTGTTGATTCCGGATGATTTGGAGAGGGTCGGGCTTGCTTTGATCTTCATGGTGCTCGGCCTTTGTTACCCAGTTGGAATTTGTCGTTGGCGATGACTGTCACAATCGGGGCTCCGTAAGCCGTGGAAAAATACGTGGTTCCAAAATCTATGCCAATGGCAAGCCCCAACTGAGTTACAAACAGCCTATAAGAGAAGGATGTGCACTCCCTCAGGGGTGTGTCTATCTCCCGGTGAGGTGTAAGTGCATGTGTAGTGGAACTGGGAGATGAGTCTAACCTTGGGCAAGCCCTCCGTAATGTCCCACACTTAAGGACCCAGTTTGGAGGTGCAGTGTAGAGCTCAGGGTGATAGGTCTAGAAGTCCTGCCCTTGCTATGCCCTAAGGGTGAAGTGGGGAGAGGGGCTAGGGGTGAACCCTAGGTGCAGTGAGCAAAGTGAGGCTGCGTGCCCTTGTCTTGCTTGCTTTTCTTTCCATTCTCTTTCTCTTTTTTTTTTTGGTGAAGACGGTATACACAGAAGGCATTTGTTGGCTAGTGCCGATCACCGTCAGCCAAAGTGCGGGGTGGTCTCGCAGGCATTGGGATAGAAAGGCACGACTTTGGAGGTATTCTTTAATAGCAGCCCGGGCCTTCAGATGTGTGGATGACAAAAAGGGATGGTTACACCTTGTGAAGCGGGTGTCATTCATGTTTTCTAAGAGCAAAAAGAGGGAAGGAGGGTTGCCCTCATCATTAATCTAGTCATAGCTCTACTATCTATTCCTAGATTGATGTCAAAAAAGAGGGGGGGAAGGTGGGCTTCCTCAGCGGTAGGCTTCTGTATTAATAGGAATTTGATCAACCTAAGATAATTGCAGGTGGTTAGGAAGGCAGGATCCGGGCAGGAGGAGAAGTCCACGAGGAAACGGTTGATGGATGGAAGGATATCCTCTACCCTAAAAACTAAGCATTCCTCGGGAGTTTGGGCATTTACATTATATATTCTAGGAAAATAAAAATCCCCATGAATAGTGCGGTCATAATCCACTCCATGCCGACGGGGGTAGGGCATGTAGGTGGGGTCATTTCGGGGAGTGCTGCAGAAGGCGGTCCAGGCGTCAAAATTGGCATCCCAAATCCTCCTCCCCCACTTCGGCTGCGCCTCGTAGCCTTGGACGGATTTGGGAATCCGGTTCACCTTGACCTGCCAGTAATCTGCAGGCTCTTGCCTCCATCTGGTTATAATTAGGCTCCTCTCTTCCATCCATCTATTTGCCAGGTCATTGGCCAGGTTCTTGATCTTGGATAGGATACTTAGAGGCAATGCACGGTCCAGTGAGCGTGGATAGGAAAATGACAGCTCAAAAGGTCTCGTCTGGAACTTCCGGTCACGCCAAATGATCAATTCCTGAGGCCAATCGATAGGGTTGGGCAGTGGCACCGGCTCATCAACTGGGTAGTGACTGTGCTCTGCGTTGTGCGTCCTCTGCCAGCTCCTGCCTCCTCCTTCTGGCTGCCACGATGGGCTCCGGCATGTGGGCATCTTCAGGCTCGTCTGGCAGGAGGTCTGGTAGAGGGAGACTGGGCGTTTTTTGTTGTTCTTCATCGGTCTCCTGCTCCAAATCCGGGCCCTCCTCCTCGATATCTTGTTCAGCCCCACTGCTAGGGTCATTTGTGGTGGTGGTGCACGCTGCTCCTATTCTTCGAACTCCAGTTCCTTGAGCTCAACGATGGAGAGGCCGGCACTGCGCAGGTAGTGGAATTGCTACTCCTTGGTGAGTCCCATGCTGATGGGGAGCTCCCGTTCCTGAAGGCCATACCTTAGTACTCAGGTAGTCAATTCCAGTTTCCTTCTCACCCTCTCCACTGAATCATCGCCTTGTGCTTGGGTGACATGTAGCACGGTGCTGAGAAAGGCTTGCCTCTATGTGTTGGTGCATGCATCGGCTGCTGCTTCAGCTCTGGATTCGGCAAGCACTCTCTCGCACTCTGCCACCGCCAATTCTTTCAAAGTTGTTCGCTTCCCAAGCATTGGCCCTTTCATCCATCTTTCTTCTTTCTTCTTCCAGCACACTTGCTAGTGTGGTTACCACCTGTTGTTGTTCGTTCGTTAAGACCCAGAGTTGGTGCCACTCCCTGGACTTCCGAGCCTCGGTGATTTCTTTCACTTGATTTGCGATATTGAATTTCTGTTCTGCCTCAGCGATTAGTTTTGATCTTTCCTGCGCTAGCTGTTCGTGGCTCTGGATCTCTACAAGGTGCAGTCTTTGTTGCATGAAGACCATGGCTATGAGGGCCTCTGTGTCTTCCTTGGCAACTTCCAATGCACGTTGTAGCCATTGTGCCTCCTGTTGTTGTTCTTGTACTTCTGTTGCAAGGGTTGTCGGCCATTCCCGTGCTAGGAACTCTATCTCTCTCTCTAGCCTATTTTGTTCCTCGAGTTCATACTAAAGTTTTGCCATGGTATTCCCCTGCCACTAACTGGATCACCTTCTTGAGTTGCCAATGGTCCATACCCCTCCAGTTTGGCCATTCTCTGCTCTAGGTCAGCATATTGCTACACTAGCAACTTTAAGCTCCACTGCTCGGCCACCAGGTTTTGTTTTTCATCCTCTAGCCTCTGTCTCAGGCGGTTTTCGTTATCCTGGGCCTCTTTCTTTTTTGCCTCCAGCTGATCTTGTAACGCCTTGACCTCCCTTTGCCGATTAGCCCCTTGCCTTGAAACTTCGAGCCTCAGGGCTACCGAGGTTTCCCTTTCCTTTTTCAGCTCCAACAGGGCCACCTTCTTTTTCTCCTTTGCCTTATCCAACTGCGCTAGGAGCTCAGCCATGTAGGCGTCGTAGTCTCCACCAGGTGGCATGGGGATAGGAGCTGTGGTGGTTGACGCTTCGAGTTTTTGCCGTTTTGGGTCTTTCCTGGGCTCAGCATCAGCAGTGCAGGTCTTTTCGCTCCAGGTTCTGGGACAATCTCAATCACCTTATTGACGAGCATCTACATCATGCTCATCAGTTGGGCCGTGTCCAGAGAGGGCGTGGATTGTGGGGCAGTTGGGGTGTCTGTTGGTGCCGGCACGAAGGAGGGAGGCACGGGTGTAACAGCGACTTTCCCTTGCCTATGATTATCGGGGATGCCCTCGCGCTGCCGCTTGCTTCGGCCTCATGGTGAGGACTATAGGGTTTGATATCTCCTCTTCCATGAGTTTCTTCAACAAACCTGCGAGTGGCCTCAGCCAACTCAGCCAATTCCTTCATGCTCAACTCGTGGGCTTCCTCTTCCGCCCTTCTTTGCCGTTCCTCCTCCGCCTTTTTTGACTCCTCTTTAACTCTTTCGAGTTCTTCCTCCTCCTCCTTTTGCAGTTGTTCTTCCAACCTACCTGACTCTTTTCGAGCCCTCTTCACCTCGGCCTGCTCCGCTTTGCTCAGTCTCTTCCCCTTCTTTTGGCTCTTGCCATTCTTCCTTTGCTTCTGAGGCTTGGCCGTTTGCGTGGGTGGTACTTCAGGCTCTCCTTCATCGCTAGCCGTCCTTTCGCTCGAGCCTTCCCCCTCACGACGTGGTGAGCCTTGGTGCTCAATTTGCTCTCCCTCCATGTCGGCATCCTTGATAGCCTCGTCAATGATTGTTGTAAGGATACCTCTGTACCTGATTGTAGAGGCTTTGATGGTAGGTTTCTTCCTTGTGGATCGTGCGGTGGAGGTCGGAGATTCCCCACCAGCTGGGGTTGCGGCTGGAGCTAGAAGGGCGGTTGAACTCTTTATAGTATTCTGGACAAAGCCGTTCCAGTCCACCTCCTCTGGGACTCCTGCTGCAATGCTTTCCAGCAGCGGCACGCTGATTCTATTCATGAGTGCGTTGTATCTGTGGCTGGAGAAGAGAGAATGGATCATCTTAGCCTGCATCCTTGTCGCCGGGTCTGGAATGTCAACTAGACTAATTCCATCGACCGTGTGCACATCTTCTTTTCTGACTCCTAGCATGGCGTACACATCTCTTTTTGGGCGGATCTTTCAACAGTGACTGCATTAAGGGGCACCTGTACCCGTCTTTCTTGATCACCTACCCTTACCGTGACTGTGCCACAGCTTCGTCCTTCATCGAAATTTCTTAGGAAATCTGCACACATGCTGTAGTCCACAGCCTGCCCGACTTTCTCTATGTACTTTTGGAGGCTGCATTTGTCCACCAACTCTCTTACAGCTGGCTCCTCCGAGATGGCTTCATCCAGGTTCATGGTGTGCTTGAATGTGAATTGGCTGAATCCCCGCGTCTCAATCCTGATTCCATATTTTGTCATCTCCGCTTCCGTAAATGGAAGTCTACCCCTGTCCTGCCATGGTAGGTGCCTGTCATTACCCAAGTCAACGTTAGAGTTATGATTTGATTCATTCCTAGCATACCCCAAGAAAAAATGTGTGTGATAGTTTGCCGGGAGGATTTAAGGGGATGAAACTTCAGAAATAATTCACAACCAACATCTAGTTCCTCCTTGCTTTCTTTCCTATTTGAATTTAGTTGAGCACTGTTAGCCTTTACACTTCTTGCTACATCACTTGGTTA
Source organism: Lygodium microphyllum (assembly GCF_053477565.2). Classification (NCBI taxonomy): domain Eukaryota; kingdom Viridiplantae; phylum Streptophyta; class Polypodiopsida; order Schizaeales; family Lygodiaceae; genus Lygodium; species Lygodium microphyllum. The sequence continues at coordinate 100,900,128 of NC_141157.1, forward strand.
GTCCCTTGGTTGTCACTTGCTCTTCCCCCCTCTTTCCTAAGTGATACATGGATCCTTTTCACAGGATTTGCGGGGGAGGGGGGAAGGCTCGCATGGGCTACGTGGGGTGGGCTACTTGGCCAAAAGCCAGGCATAAAGGTTAGGGTTGTATTCAAACTGGGCATGATGATCAAGTTCGCATGGTTGTAGGGAAGCTTGAGTGATGTAGGTCAAGACGTCATGAAAGATGTTCCTCGAGTTGAGGCGACTAACAATGTGCAACTCCTCTTCTGTGAGGAATTGGTCAATGTACGGATGGACCACATCTAAGTGTAAGTTGCGTGTAATGGCCAAAACTCTGAATGAAAGAGGAGCCACGTACGTAGGGTCGTGTTCAATTGTTTTGATTGCCCTCCTTTGCTCAGCATTGGCCATGATCCGGCGGCCTTTTTTCTCCCATTGGAGTCGTAAGGCGTACCACAGTTGCAAGAATGGCGAAGCAGAGCTGGCAAGCTGCATGAGCTCCTCCAGTTCTCGTTTAGGAGTAGAGCGAGCAAGTTTGTGGTACGAGGTGACTAGTCATCTGAGAACAGCTTGTTCCTTCGAGATTTCTCCATTAGCAATTAGCTCAGCCGCAACTTTGGGGAATTTGATGGTCGTGAAATCGTAGTCTTCCCAAGTGCATGGCAACGAGCGAACATCAGAAGTGAGGGGTTCATCAAGAAGTCTTGGGTCAAGCCTCTCATAGCTTCTAGCGAATGTAGTGAAGGTGTCATCCAACTTCTTGATGCATGTCACTACATCATTCCCCGAGGTCTCAGCAAGGTCCTTGGCTGCTGAAAGGAAGGATTGTCTTTCGTACGAAGGCTTAAGACCTGCTGGTGGCGATGGCGCAGTTGGGCTGAACAGTGGTGACTCCCTTGCGGGTGTCGTCAATGGGACTTTGCAATCTGGATCATTTGGAAACGTTGCAACGGGCTCCCGTGCCATCGGAGGCGTGTTGCAATCCATTCGAGCGGGTATGGGGGTGTGCACCTCCTCTGACCTGGATGGTGCTGGGTCATCCGGTTTGGGACACTGAATGTGTTGGGTGCCCTTAATCATCACCATTGCTAGTTCGACGTTCTTTGCGACTTGTGTTTTGCCTGTGCCAACCCGTCCAGCTGGAGTGGGGTTGCCCAAAGTTGATCTTCTTGGGTGTCTACCCTTAGGCACCCATATCCAGGGGTTTCCCTCATAGTATCCTTGTGCTCGTCGCAAGAGATCTTTCGATATCCATCGTGGTGTGGCGGTACACCCGTGTCGATGGCGCTTGGGCTGCCTCTTAGGCTGCGAGACTGATAGTTTTTGCATTTAGGAGCGTGCTTCTGCAGTCTACCAAGAGGTGGCGCTCGCCGTTTTGGCACCCATATGTGCGTGGGCTCCATGGCCATGTGAGTGGCTTGGGTGGGTTTGCTTCTGGCGGTTGGAGCATGGGGCAAGATATCCATGCCCTTCTCCTTAGGCTTGGGCATGGGGGTCTCTATCGGTGGCTCTGCAGTTGTAGAAGGCGCAAGATGGCCCTTGCTAGAAGTAGTTACTATGCGCACATTGCCCACGGTCAGATGGATGCGATTTAGGTTGTAGTCCACATTGCAGTTTGTCTGCTTTTTGAAAGTGCACCCTAGTATGATTTATCACCGGCCCCTTTAGTGTTTGGTAAAACATAAAAGACAATTGGGATACTTCCAGACTCGAGGGAGATAGCCACTTGGTATTTTCCTAAGAGAGGGTAAGTGTTGCCCCCAAATGGGCTAAGTTTTGCATTTGTGGGCTGTAATTTAGGCTGACCAATGTGTGTCCAATGGTCATGTGTCAAGACATTACGGTCAGCACCTTCGTCGATCAAGGCATCAAAAGAATATGTCTGTTCTGCAGTGACCGTGATTCGGAGGTAGGCGGGTGCTACTGCTTCTTCATCTTGATCTGTTAGTTTGGTAATTGTGGCCACGCAGACATTGATGGGAGCTTCGTGCATCTGTGGCTCATGCAACGAATGGGAAGGAGGATAGTACTTTTTCATGCGACTGCCATTGAAAAAGCCTATTCCTTCCCCTTCGAGCGTCTCCAACTCGACATTGCCCGTTCTGCTAATTGCACGCACCCGGAAAGGTCCCAGTCCTCGAAATTTCATTTTCTGTTTGTGCCCTTTCACTGAGTAGAGTAGGACAAGGTCCCCTTGATCAAAGTTGCACTGGTTGACATGCTTGTCAAACCACAGCTTTGGTCGTGCCTTCTCACAGATCAGAGCATGGGTGGCTAAAAGTCGAGTCTATGTGAGACGCTCTAGCTCCACTAAGCGGTTAGTCCAAACCTCTCTTCCCTCCCAACGCTCCTGCGCTGCTATTCTTAAGCTAGGGACAAAGAACTCTAAAGGTAGAATGGCCTCCGTTCCCTAAAGGGCGTTTGTCCGACAACCGTCCAATAAGCCCACAAGGCTGCCCCATCAGTTTATTATCCCAGTCTCTTCGTGATGTGGATACTACCTTAGTAAGCACGTTGACTAGGATTTTATTTGTGGACTCCGCTTGGCCATTTGCTTGAGGGTAGGGAGAGGACCTTCTATGAATGATTAGGAAGGTTGAGAGCAGGTGGGATATTACTTCATTAACAAAGTGTGCACCTTGATCACTCACTAGTTCGATTGGACAACCAAACAAGACCTGTTCCCACAGGAACTTTGCAGTGGTCCTAGCATCGTTCCTTCTAGTGGCTCTTGCCTCTGCCCACTTCATCAGGTAATCTGTTGCCACAATGATGTAGTGTGGTTGGGAGTATTGAGCTGCAGGACTGATAGGTCCGATGAAGTCAATGCCCCATTTTTCCACGCTATTATGGGGGTTAACTCCATCTTATCTTTGCGCATGGGCACCTTAGTCCTCTGGCACTCATCGCAGTGTTTGACGAACTTAGTGGTGTCATGGAATAGGGTAGACCACCAGAGTTGGGATTGTAATACCTTACAGGCAGTCGTGTCCCCACTAAAGTGCCCGCCAACTATCCCGCAATGTGCCTCTCTCAATACATCGTGCATCTCGTGCTCGCACACACATCTACGTAACAACCCGTCCTGCCCCAACCTATAGAGTTGGCCAGCGATCAGTTGGTATGGCTGGATTTTTAAGATAAGTCTCCTTAGCCTAGCTTTCTTAATAGGTCTCTTAGGCAGGCCGTTTTCTAACACCTGGACAACATTGTCTGCCCAATATGGTGTAAAATGAGTTCTAAACAAGTCCCCTTTGCTAGACAGGCCAAAGAGGTGCGCGTCCGATAAGTCGTCAGGTATACCTTGACCAGCAGCTTCCCCTGTGGGTATGCGGGACATGTGATCCGCCATGTAGTGCTGCTTTCCCTTATGCACAATCACAGAGAAATCAAACTCCAATAGGAGAAGTAACCATCGTGCTATGCGACTTGTGGCACATGGCTTGTTCACAAGATACAGCAAGGCTTGATGGTCCACGAAAAAGACGAAGGGTGTGGCCAACAGGTAATGCCTAAATTTCTTTACGGTAAACACCATGGCTGGCCCTTCCCTTTCTGTAGGGGAATAGTTCATCTCTGTTTCGGTGAGCTGCCTGCTGGCAAAGCTCATAGGTTAATCAAGGCTATGTTCACCAGGCTGGCATAGAACAGCTCCGATAGCAAACTTGGAGGCATCTATGTGTACATAGAATGTTACACTCCAGTCTGGGGCTTGCAAGATTGGTGCAGTGGTGAGAGCCTTCTTTAACAGTTCATACATGCGTTGGCATTTCTCAGTCCACTTGAATACAATCAGTAGCTTGTACAATGGTCTAGCAATCATCGTGTAGTTCAATACAAAGCGTCAGTAGTATCCTATGTGGCGTAAGAAACACTAGATGCCCTTGTAGTTGATGGGCAGTGGGAGGTCGGCAATGGCTCTGACTTTTGAGAAGTCAGTGGCAATGCCATTCCTTGACACTACATGCCCTAGGATGCATCCGTGTTTCACCCAAAACTGGCACTTCAAGGGGTTCAACGAGAGTTTGTATAACCGATATCGTTTGGAGACAGCTCCCAACCTCTTTAAGTGTTTGGTCCCCTCAATTGGTTCACTGGCTTGCCCTTGTCTCTTTGCTCCTAGCAAAACCACCACTCTATCACCCTTCTTAAACTTCGTGAAGTGTTTGGGCGGAGGTCTTGCGGCTTCTTTTTCCTCTCTACTTTTGAGTCTCTAGTTTGCTTCCTGGCCTCCTCCTTTATCCGTCTGCGCCTTAAGTGGATTGGCAAGTCCCCTTTGGTGCGTGACGGGATGGTCCAATTCTAGGAATCGGACGGGATGGTCCAATTCTGGGAATCGGACAGGCGGGTCCAATCTTAATCAGGTCCGACTTCCCCTAGTCGGACGGGGGTGGTCCGACCACTGCAATGGGTCGAGTGGTTCAAGTCCAGGACTAGGACACATGGCCTGACTTTGATGGGCTAGTTCAATTATAAACTTGGGTGTTTTGAAAACATATGATAGGATTGCCAAGAGCTTTCATTAGAAAGGCTTATAGAGGGATGTCAAGGACTTTGTGACCAAATGTGTTCCCTGCCAAACAAAACAAGGATAGTACACTCAAGCCCACTGGCCTCTTGCAACCTCTCCCTATCCCTGAAGGAAAATGGACTCACATCACAATGGACTTTATCACTAGCCTTCCTACGACTAAGAAAGGGTGGAACAGTATCTATGTGGTCATTGATCGCCTCACCAAAGCTATCCACTTTATCCCCACTAAGATCCAATACACTACCTCTCAGGTGGCCACTTAGTTTATGGAAAATTTCTTCAAGTTGCATGGCTTGCCACAGGTCAATAAGACTGTGGGGAGGGGAACCTTATACCCATATAAGGCATCAAAAGGGGAAACTCCAATGCTAGAGTGCTTGGAGTTATTATGTGCAAACTCAGCCAAGTGAAGCCATGTGTCCCAACTATGTTATACATCATGGCAAAAGTTCCTCAAATATGTCTTAAGCCATTTTTTCACTCTTTCAGTCTAGCCATCAGTCTAAGTGTAGTATGCAGTGGATGGAGCAAGCTTGGTCCCCATGGAGGTGAAAACATTCTACCAGAAGTTACTCATAAACTTTGCATCCCGATCATGTACTATGACCTTTGGCAAGCCGTACAACTTGAAGACATTTTCCATAAACTAAGTGGCCACCTGAGAGGCAATGTATTGGATCTTAGTGGGGATAAACTGGGTGTCAAGAATCATGTGGTGGGGGGACTTGCTTGAGCTGCTGCGCCAAACAGACACCGTATACACAAGAGGAAGCTCACTCAAGAACACAAGAAAAGAGATGGAGGCGACTACACTAATCGACTGGCGCTATGTCTTTGCCAGCTGTAGGTAGGTGTAATAAACTAAATATAATAAGTGATAAGTCAGTGGCCATGTGAGTATCATAATGACCACCAATGTGCTAAGTGTAGACGTGCAGACCCATCTAGCCAGGCAGTCCATCATCAATGTCCGCACATGTTGAGCTTATCATCTCAACACTCCCCCTCAAGATTATGAGCTTTCTCTGCAACTCCAAGTAAGCTTTGGAACTTCCAAAGCTTCTCTGCACCCAATGCCTTTGTGAAAATGTCAGCTGTCTGATCCTGTGTGCTGACATATACCAAGTCAATCTCTCTTGCAAGTACCTTCTCTCTCACAAAGTGGTAGTGCACCTCAATGTGTTTTGTCCTAGCATGGAACACTGGATCGGACCAATGGTCCAATTTTCAACTGGTCCGATGTGGGAGCTTTTGCTCAACTGCCAAGACCCACGGACCACTTATTGTTTCAAGCGTTCCAAGCCGAGCACTAATGGCTACCTCTCACATAGTCGACGCACCATCCATATCTAAGGGTGTAGTGAGCTTAGCTCCATGCCGTTCGAGTTACCTCCCCTCCCGCGCACTCCGGTAGCTCCACGATCCAAGTGCAAGCTTCAAGCAAGCTCCATCCTCAAGCTCCATGCTCCAACCTCCATTGTCGCGAGCAAGATAAGAGAAGAGAAGAGAAGAGAAGAAGAGAGGAGAAGATGGAGAGCTTCTCCACCCCACGGTCCCTCACCCTCACACACTCACTCCCTCACACTCTCACACTCCCTCTCTCAAGCACAAGCTCAAGCAAGTAAGAACAAGAAGAAGAAGGAGAAGAAGAGAGCCACTTTTTGCCACACACAAGAATGAGCTTCTCATTCACTTTTCAACTTTATATACAAAACCCTAAATCCCTTTTGGGCGGTCATCCCCTTTTCCCCTTTTTTACATGGCCGGCCGTAGCCTAGGCCCTTTTTCCCATTGTCCTATCTTCCTAACTTCCTTTTCACCGCCCGTCTACATTTACAAATGGCACGGGTGAGAGCCTGGTACTCCTTGATTTAAACCATGATGCGCTTGCGCTCTTTTACCAAAGTTTTGACTTGCACTTTTCCTTGTGTGCCTTTGCCTTCCGTTTCTCTTTGCCTTGGCCTTTGTCTTTGTCTTCTTGTTTTAGCTTTCCAGATTTTTCCACTGCCTGGCACTCTTTCACAAGATTTCAGGGTGCGCCTTTGTATTTTAAAATGCACCTTTCCCCTTTTGCATTTTCCTTGGACTTTTTAAGGTTGCCCTTGCGCTTTTGACCTTTTCTCCTCTTCTTTCTTCAGTCAGGTTATGTTTTTTCCGCCTTTGCCCTGCACCTTTTTTATTTCCTTTTGCTTTCTTCGTGTTGGAGTTAACATTACCCCCCTCCTAGAGGAGTGCCAGTCCCATGGCACTCTTCGCCGAAGGTAGTATGCGGAGCTTGCACCGAAGACGTGGGTGGAAGGGTTGCTGTGGTTTGCCTTGGAGGAATTCTGATGTTGGTGTGGAGGAAGGGCATTGGTGGCTCTGTGCTGTTCTGATTGGCTGGTGATTTGATTGTTGTAGGTGGCGATAGGGCTACTCTTTGTTGGAAATGGCCACTCATGGCTGGCATGGGGTTTGGTGTGCGTGGGATGCTCATGGTGGATCCTGCTCGTGATGATTCTCTGATGGTTTGCATGATGAAGTAAAGGACAAGAGTTCAGAGTTGAGTGTTGATGTAGAGCTGACGGCGCTTTCGTTGGAGTCTTTAATACCTGCAATTGGAAAATCTCTCAGGTGGTCTCTCCCTAAGGGGTAGTGCTAGTCTTCGTGGCGTGCACAAGATATATTTGGATTAGTTTGGGTGACAGGTCGACGAACTCTAAGCAAGCCTGGAGTATTGTCCTGCACTTGAGGACCCAAACTGTGTATAGACTTTGGTGCAGATATTATGTGAGTGCTCGTGCATACTTAGATAGTACGTAGGTAGAAGACTGCGATTTGGTTTCTCATAACGTCGTGTGGATGAAGCAAAGTGGTTTATGACAAAAAGAAGTACGCGTGAAGGTGGGTGCAACATCCTGTGCATTGTGGTTACACAACATAGCAGGATAGAAATCAGGGATAGTGTACTATCCTTAGGTGGGAGACATGGGGCCTGTGCGATGAGGACGGTGTACTATGCATGGCCATTCGTGTGGTGCATGCCCCAATTGATTGCCATGGTTTTAAGGCAGAGTGTAAGAGGGAATTGTGTGAATGGTTCAGGGTAACAGGTCTAACCACAGGCGAGACAAGCTCCCTAGGGCTGTCCTGCCCTTGATGTGCCCTGAACTATTCTGGGTGATGCTAGGGGGCTAGGGGACTAGGGATGGAGCCAGCCGACCAAGGTCACTGGACGCACCTAATTTGAGGACCCCTAGGTGCAGTGCTGTGATCGTGGGTGCTTTTTTTTTTCGTTCTTTTTTTTTTTTGCCACAGTACAACTATTGCAATATGCGGAGGCTACGAGCCTTTCAATGGGTCAGGACTTGTCAAGCCTTGGAGGCTCAGGAAATGGATATGACCGTGATGATTTTTCCCTAGTCTCGTTCCGTTCTTGCGATATCAGTGCGATTGCAGTGACACCCATCGTGAGCTCACTGTAGAAGAGAGTGTAGCCCATGACTATGCATTGGTTCGTGCGATATGGGCACTCGCAAGGGTGATTGTTCGCGTTCAGCAGCGTGGCTTTGTTGCGGTTCATGCGCGGTCGCTGGTTTTGTGGTGACCCAGGCGTTGAACATGTTTGCACGAAGACCTGTGTTACCCTACATCCACTTGTCGCTTCGTGAGAGCACATGCTTGATTTCATTAAGTAATTCACAGGTGCAGTTCTGTTAAGACATGACTTTTCGAAATGCTATGATGTTAATTGCAATGCCCATGCGATTGCTTGTCAAAGACGTGGCATACATTAGCGATAGGCAGAAGAAGTTGTACAAGTGGGGAGTTGCCCTTTTACCCATCAAAAGACAAAAAGTTATGTCCTGATAACTTGTCAAGCTACTTGTACATCATAGGGGCTTAGTCAATTTGTACTAGGTGGGGCGAGTCTGATTGGTTAGGCGACTGGGGTGGTGCTGGTGCGGGACTCCCGTGAGGTCGGGCAGGCCACATGTCGGCCGGGACATGAATGGTGTAGTCTCGGGCCACCACTGTTTCCAAAACGCCTTTAAAAACTCTTCCCTGTCTCGAGCCGCCTTTTTTGCCCTTGAGCATCTGGTGCTTGAGCGTACGTTGGGGGTTTGTGCAACTGGTGTTGCCACATCTTACGCACTTGGTTGAGCTTCGACTTTCTTGGCCCGAGGATTCTTCGGCCTTCTTCCGGGGCGGTGTCGCTTAGGTCCTCGTCAATTTGCATATCTTTTGAGAGTGGGCACATAGCGCACCGGCGGAGGGGCGTGTGCGGCATGTTCCCGTTGTTCGCAAAGAGCGTTTCTGCAAGCCAGATGCCCGTGGTTCTCCATGTTTTCCTTATGGGGGGCCTGCAAGATGCAACCCAAGGGTTAGGCCTTGATACGGAATAAGATCGTTCGCATGGGAGGGATTTCAATGTGGGTTATCAAACGCATAAGACTAGAAGAGGAGGGGTGGAACATGATGTGCTCGTTGTAGCGGAATGGCCCCCGTGATGATGTTGACTTAGCCTCCCGCCATTAGCAGATCTCGGCTTATGCTGAGTTACATCAGCTGGTGGTCATGGATTTGGGGCAGGGCTCATCCTCGAAAGGATAGACCGGAAAGGGAAAGGTGTATAGAAAGGGACTGCACCCTACTTACATCATCAAAGATGATGGTCAGGGCTTTCCACGGTGGCTATGCGGGGTGCATGCCCTTCAGCCAAAGGTGGAAACGGTCATGTGAGAGGGAGACCGGACGAGTTTAGCCTGTTGGGCCCAACTCTTCTGTCTGCGCTTGACTATTATTGCTTGTATGTGTTGATACCGTCTATACAGGGTGACACAAAAATTATTGTTTATATATATACATATTTACGAATCCATGTCACTTCACGAGGATAGAAACCAATTGTAGAACTCGGGATTGTACTGGAGCGTGGCACACGCATCTAGTATTCGTGGCAGCTTACTCAATACCGATAGATATTTTGCCACATCGAGTAGCATGGAACCTTGCACGAGTCTACTGGCAACATGTAACTCCTCCTCAGTGAGAACCTTATCAAACAGAGAGTTTTCTTGGCTAGGTTTAGCCAAGTCCGTACCCCAAATGGCAGTCAGGACCTCGAAGGGAGGTTGGTGCCACATAGGTGGGGTCTCTTTGAGACCGCCATTTGGCCAATCTCTCCTCAGAAACTGTCATGATCTGAGCTCCTAGTTTGGCCATTGCAGCGCGGTTTTCACACCAACGCTGTTCAAATTGACTTTGGCCCTCTGACAGTCGCTTTAGTTGCTCTATCTCTAAGAGATTTGGTTGGCAGAGCGCATCATTGAATGTGACTGTTAAGGGCAGTTCATCGGCTTCCTCGCCAGAGATGAGCCGCATGCGTTCGCACAGGAGCTTGTTATAGTGCTCGTCGAGATGTTCTTGCTCTTCCCAGGATAAGGAAAATGGCAAGTATTCTGCGAGCTGCTCTTTAGGGAATGCGCGCATGTCTGCCAGGACATAGATACGTGCGAACACCTTGAGCTTGGTATCCAACTCAGTTAAGCATTCGGTGACACTTCTATGTTCAACGAGGGCTTGCTCGGTTGCTATCTCATGCAAGGTTCTAGGAGTTTGCCTAGGCCTTAGCATAGCCGGGGGCTCAGGCCTAGATGAGCAAGATTGGTCAACGCTAGGATGTCTGACGCTCTTGGGGTTTCCATGTTTCTCCTGAGGCTTCGTTATTGCATCATGGTTTTCCTTGGATGTGAGTGGTACAGGTCTGTCACCCTGTTGTGACACCGTCATATCCACTCTCGACTAGTCAATGCAAGTTCTATTGTCAGTGGATTGAGTGTTGCAAGCAGCCATTGATAGTAACGACTGCTTTGATTTTTCAGAGCACACGAATGTGTCTAAGGTTTTACCGCTAGTAGCGGAGGCGTCAATGGGTTCATTGGTGGATGGACTCGATGCTTTACTCTTTAGTTCTCCAGCGCTCTTCGTCCCAGTGTTCTTGGGCTCCACAATCATCTGCAACTGTTGTTGTTTTCGCTGTTTTCTCCTCTTTTTCTTGGTCAGTTTGGTCGCCCTTTTGAAGGGTCTTCCCAGGAGGGTTTCCTTACCATATTTAGCACTATTCGGAGGAACATGAAATAGGATGGGCAAGCCTTCAGTTTCAATTGTTGCAAGGATATTGCACTTTCCTATGAGTGCTTGTGGAGATCCCCCATAAGGGCTAAGAGTTGCATTGGTCGGTGTCAGCTCTGGTTGGCCTAGTTGGGTCCATGCCTCATAGGTCAATACATTAAAATCTGCTCCTTCATCAATCAGAACATCAATAGTATGCTCTCTTTTTGCGGTGAGTTTGACCCTAAGATAGGTAGGTGGTACTATGTCTTCATCTTCTGGGTCTTGGCTTGTAAATTTAAGCCTTCTGAAAAATACCCTTGAGTCCCCAACTGCCCAACCAGATGTGGATTCTCCACTGATGTCTTGGCTTGTCAATGCAGTGCTATTCAAGGAGCATCTATTGTCAGGACTATCGTATCCAGTCATTCTCGCTATTGTAGCTTGATGTTGTTGCTTTCCGCCTTGACTAGATGTAGTCCCAATGCAACACATATGTGTTTTTGTAGTGTGGCCTTTTTGCCCTTGTTGGCTAGATGGGCCCATTGAGGTTCTAGGTGTTGAGAATCAGAGTTTTCAGCATTGGAATGTGTGCACAAGAGGGAGAAGAGAGCTCAAAGTACAAGAATGAAATCTTGCTTATTAAGTTGCTTAGAGTACAACTTGGGTACACTCTCTCACACTTGATAGTGACCCATAGGCTATTTATATAGCCTTTGCAAGCTAGGGTTAGGGTTTCCCCTACCCCTAGGGCTATTCACACTCATCTGCCCTTATACTCCCTTGCTTACAGTGGGTTTCTATGCCTGTCTTCTAAGACCCCCCCTCAATGCCAAGGTGGCATTGGATTACAAAGCATGTAAGAGATTCCCCCCCTTTTTGGGATGCCTTTATAAATCAGGCTTACAAGGTGGTTTTAGGTAGATGATTTAAATAGTCAAAATAGTCGATCTTCAGATGGATTGGAGACATAGTTGGCCACCAATTCTTTGGGTATTTCAGGAGTGTTGGGGCATTTACTAGTGATATGCCCTGTCTTCTTGCATTTGTTACATTTCATCTTCTCGGGATACTTCTTCCAACAGTTGTTTACAAGATGTCCTTTTTTCTTACAGAAAGAACATCTAGTGAGAACTGTATGAACCAATACTTGTTCACGGGAATTTGAAGTTGCCTGACTGTTGCTGCTTTCTTTGTGGTTCCTCTTTTCTTCATCCAAACAGGATTGAATGGTGCTTGCCAAAGTAGGATCTGGAATGTTGGTGAGAGTGGTTACAAGAGTAGGAAACACCTGTTTTACAGCTTTTAGGAGAATAGCAATAGCATCTTCTTCATGTATTGGAGCTTGTACGAAAGCAAGCTGTGCCATAAGTCCCTTCATATGAGGAATGAATTTTCCCAAATCTTCTCCTGAACGATATTCCAAGCTAAAGAATTCAATTTTAAGGAAGATTTTAGTATTTTTGCCAGTGGCTCCATAGAGCTTTTCAAGCTCATCCCATTTTTCTTTAGCAGTGTTTAGTTGATCAGCATGATGAATCAGGGATTCATCTAAGTGTAGCATTATGATTGCTTGAGTACGTTGTTCATCCTCTATATCAATCATATTTGCAGAGTTTACAGCTCTACTACCTTGAATGAGAGGCCAATACCCTCTCTCCATCATTTTATATTTTATAAGTACCTGCCATGGGTGGAAATCCTTGCCATCAAACTTTCGAATTTGTGGACGGACATCAGCATATGTTGTGATCATTGGGAAGGTCTTACCACTTGATAGGACAAGGGCAGTGTCTAGTCCCTTACAGACTTTTCACTGATGCGGAAGCAAATTAGACAATGTGAAGTCAAAGTTGCAATGAAGAGAAATGCTGAAAATCATATAAGTGTAATATTTCAAAGTATGAATTTGGTGGTCCTTTCTTATGTGCAAGCTTCTTCCGAGGTTTAATAGTCGTTTTAGGTTTTAATGAAGTAAACCTAGACTGGACTTCAGGCTCCTCCTTGTGGTATGGCTTAGTGGATGAAGCTTGTGTTGGACACGGTTTGTCTATGATCTCAATGCTTGTTGCTGATGATTCCGAGGAGAGTACAATGACACTCATGCTATTGATTTCACTGACCAATGTACTTGAGACAAAGTCACTCACGGTATGCAATACACTTCTAGTGCATGATGGTCTATGTGTTAATTTTACACATAACAATATATGAAGGGGAATAAAAAACTCACTGGGTTTTAGTGAATGCCTAGCAAGCAATTAACCTGATGATTCATGATTAGTGTTTAGAAAACACTATTGTCAAGCTTAGTGAAGTGCTTGAATGGAACCCGGTTGGAAGTTGGCTTCCCGATGCTTAGTGATGTCCATTGAGCATGCCCAAGAGCTTTAGAATCTGGAATGGGCTTCAGAGACTCTGCTTCAGTGATTAGAATCACTGTTAATAAAGCTCAGTGTGAAAACATGACAAATTGTCAAGCTTGGAGCTTGTTGGCTATGGCTGCCCAAAAAAATACAGTTAGGGTTTGGCAGAAATCTCTCTTTGTGAGAGGAATTTCCAGGAACCCTTTTAGCTGAGGATAGCCCTCTTGGGGGGCTATCAAAGCCCCAAGATAGCTGTATGGATTGTGCCGCCTGTTGCGTGTACAGCAGCCCGAATTCTACGCTGTCAGAAACTACGCCTGTTTCTGAAATTCACGCAATGCTACCCACGCCGTCGACTAATCTTGACGTCTATCGTGCCAGGCTGATTTGCCCTAAGATAGGCAAGAAATCCCTAGAAGAAAGCAGAGGGAGATATGGCCTCCTTTGTCCTCCCCAAGTCCTCCAATGGAGGTAGGTTGCAGGTAGCTATGGAGGAAAGAAGGATAAGATGAAGAAAATGATAGCTCATGTGCACTTAGTGATAGCTGATGCTGAGGGAAGCTGAGGAGATCAGAGATGGCTCTGATACCATGTTGAGAATCAGAGTTTTCAGCATTGGAATGTCTGCATAAGAGGGAGAAGAGAGTCAAAGTACAAGAATGAAATCTTGCTTATTAAGTTGCTTAGAGTACAACTTGGGTACACTCTCTCACACTTGATAGTGACCCATAGGCTGTTTATAAAGCCTTTGCCAGTTAGGGTTAGGGTTTCCCCTGCCCCTAGGGCTATTCACACTCATCTGCCCTTATACTCCCTTGCTTACAGTGGGTTTCTATGCCTGTCTTCTAACGCTAGGGTTTTTGTTTCTCTCGGTCCTTGAATGGGCTTTTGGTTGCTCTTTCGTAAGTGAGAATCCATGTTCATGTAGAGCCCTTACTACGCTAGGATTGAATTTGGAGGATCTATCACGGCACACGTTTTCTCTCCAAGCTACTTGGGGAAGGTGCGGAGGGGGCTCTGCGGGGGTCCGGGGGGCAGTCCCCTCCCCGGCCCGCAGGGCCGTTACAGTAAACACCATGGGCATTTTGGAGGACCGTTCAGCCAAATCTTGAACTACTTGTTCTAAGTTTCAGCCCAGTGATGGATCTGTGATGTGCCTTTCGCTCTATGTAGCCTGTGGAGTCAAATTCGGGGTTCAGAGTTTTTCTAATTTGTTGCCTCGTTCGTTTTTGGGTCCAATCAGGCTTTTCCACTCAGCGGTTTGCGTCTAAGTCCCTGGTCTCACAACTGCCTACTTCTAGCTGCTAAGCGGCTGCGCCCTACGATTTTGCCTATTCCGTGTGCCAGAATCAAGTTTTGAGCGTCCTAAGGGCTTTCGACAGTTTGCATTCCTGAGTTCTAATTGGGTCAAGTCAATTTTCTGAGAATTTGATGAAAATCTACACTCGGTCCAGCTGGTCCGAATTACAGGGGCCGAGTGCCCAATTCGGCCTGTCCAAGGGCCGACTAGAAGGAGCCGCATGTAACTGTCCAAATGCCAAATTCGACCAGTCTGAATCTAGATGTCCGAGGGCCGAGTGGGCTGGGGCCGAGTTAGGAGGGCCGAGTGGGCCAAGTTCCAAGTTAGTCCGAGGGGCTTCACGAAATTCACCGTGCCGAGTGTTGGAGGCCTTCCCCCTAGTCAAGCAGCTCCAGATCCATCTTACTCATGTAGGGAAAGGCGTAGAATTACCTGGATTGGGTAAATATCTCCCGGATGACAAGATCGAAGCATATCCACTCACGAAGCTTTCCTCTTCTCTTCTGCTCTCCTGAAACCCTGTAATGCACAATGTGGCCTTTCTTGCCACTTTTGGCCCTTATACCCCTTCCCGAGTATGGTATTGATGCTCCCTATCACTCACTTGGCGACCTTAGGCATCACAAGCGAGCTTTTTACCATTTTTTGTACGATTTTTGCCCTGTTTTGCAACAGTAAACCCTAATGCTTATTTTCTTTGTTTTTCTTGTTTTCTCCTACTCTAATGCATCCAAATCACAAAGTAAATACCTACACTACTCCATCTCACAACATAAATCTCAAAAAAGCAAAAAACCTACTTGCCAAGGAGATCGAATACCATCTTCAACCCCCTCACTTCCTACCTATCTCAAGCACCGGTTCGGGGAAAGCCCTTACTTCGATGCTCGATTCGAAGCGCGCAAGCGCTCAAGGCTTGAATCTGTTTGTCTCGGGAACGGAACCAAAATGTGGGAGCTTTCGCTCAACCGCTAAGACCCATGGACCGCTTATTGTTTCAAGTGTTTCAAGTCGAGCACTAATGGCTACCTCTCACATAGTCGATGCGCCATCCATATCTAAGGGTGTAGTGAGCTTACCTCCATGCCGTTCGAGTTACCTCCCCTCCCGCGCACTCCGGTAGCTCCACGATCCAAGTGCAAGCTTCAAGCAAGCTCCATCCTCAAGCTCCACGCTCCAAGCTCCATTGTCGTGAGCAAGAGAAGAGAAGAGAAGAGAAGAGAAGAGAAGAAGAGAGGAGAAGATGGCGAGCTTCTCCACCCCACGGTCACCCTCACACACTCACTCCCTCACACTCTCACACTCCCTCTCTCAAGCACAAGCTCAAGCAAGCAAGAACAAGAAGAAGAAGGAGAAGAAGAGAGCCACTTTTTGCCACACACAAGAATGAGCTTCTCATTCACTTTTCAACTTTATATACAAAACCCTAAATCCCTTTTGGGCGGTCATCCCCTTTTCCCCTTTTTTACATGGCCGGCCCCTAGGCCCTTTTTCCCATTATTCTTCTATCTTCCTAGCTTCCTTTCCACCGCCCGTCTACATTTACAAATTACACAGGTGAGAGCCCAGCGCTCCTTGAATTAAACCATGATGCACTTGTGCTCTTTTACCAAAGTTTTGACTTGCGCTTTTCCTTTGTGCCTTTGTCTTCCGTTTCTCTTTGCCTTGGCCTTTGTCTTTGTCTTCTTCTTTTAGCTTTCTGGATTTTTCCATTGCCTGGCACTCTTTTACAAGATTTTAGGGTGCGCCTTTGTATTTTAAAATGCACCTTTCCCCTTTTGCATTTGCCTTGGACTTTTTAAGGTTGCCCTTGCGCTTTTGACCTTTTCTCCTCTTATTTCTTCAGTCATGCTACGTTTTTTCCGCCTTTGCCTTGCACCTTTTTTATTTCCTTTTGCTTTCTTCATGTTGGAGTTAACATCCGAATATAAGAGTCGAATCGGACCAACGGTCCATTTTTCTTTCGGCTGGTCTGATTATGGGAGTCGGACAGTTGGATAGGAAAAAGAAGGGAATAAAAGGGTTCTACTGCTGCTGGAGACAGGGAAGTTGGGGCAGAGATTCAGACATCTGACTGGAGGAGTGTATGAGACTAATCTTTGAGTCTACAGCAGACTGAGATGAGGTAATAAGGGGCCCAGCGGACCAGGGGAGGCCACATTTGACACCTTGCCTTCTGAGAAGACTGTGAACCTGAGAGCCCGGGAGAGAGCGACAGAGAGAGAGAGCTACGAGAGATCGTGAAGTGCTCACCGATCGAGTGCCCCATCGCTTCGAGGTATGCCAGACGTTTCCCTCTATTGCTTGCATCTATTTGGAAAGCACGGCATGATTTGATAGAGTAGGTGTTGAACTCAAGGCACCGTGCACAACTTGCGGGCCGTCGTTTGTACCGTCGTCCGTGCCGTCGGACCAGTGAATAGGGCTGTCCGATTTCAAGAGTCGGACACAAACAGAAATAAGGACAGACGGTCCTACTCTAACATTTAGCAGCAAATCAAAATACTTACTTGCTCCAGGGATTAAAACCTCCTAATCCTCCTAACTATCTCGAGCACCGGTTCAGGCTGCAAACCCTACTGCCATGCTCGATTTGACATGCGTGGCGCTCAAGGCTCGATTCCATTGGTCCCGTCAATGGAACCAAAATGTAGGGGAGCTGCGGAGCTCTACGCCGAGACCTACGGACTGCTTATTGATCAAGCGTTTCAAGCTGAGCGGCCATGGCTACCTCTCACATAGCTGACGCGCAATGTCTACCTTGCGGGTGTAGTGAGCTTACCTTGATACTCGATCGAGTCCCCTCCTCTCTCTCACACTCTGGTAGCTACACGATCCTTGTGGCAAGTTCAAGAAACCTCAAGCCCCCTTCGTCAAGCTCCATCCCCCATAGCCGCACGAGACGAGAGAAGAGAAGAAGGGAAGGAACGATGAAGAGAGAAGATGGGGAGCTTCTTCTCCACGATCCCTCACTCTCACACACTCACTCCCTCACTCCCTCACACTCCCTCAATCCCTCACTCAATCACAAGCATGAAGGTAAGAGCAAGAGAAGAGGAAGAAGAAGCTTTAGCCACACCCAAGAATGAGCTTATCATTCACTTTTGAACTTTATATACATGCCTTACCTTTTGGGCGGTCATCCACACTTTTTTACATGGCCGGCCATTAGCCTAGGCCCTCTTTTCCTATTTCCCACCGTTCCAACTCATCCCGTTCCCATTAATGCATACAATTTGCACAGGAGTGAGCTCGGCGCTCTTTTTACAAAGATTCGAGAGCGCCTTCATATTTAATGGCGCGCTTTTACTCTTTTTCTTTTCTTGAGGTGACACCGTTGTTTAAATCATTCAAATTTCCAGGCTTCCATTTTTTCCGTACTTTTGCTCCATTTTCCGTTCCTTTGTGCTGCGTAAACATCAGTGACATTTGAATAAAGGGAAGGTCAATCACACATTGTGATTGTTGGAGTTCCCACATCTTCTCTCTCTCTCTCTCTCTCTCTCTCTCTCTCTCTCTCCTTACACTACCATAGCTCTTGCTTCCACTCCGTGCTTCCACTTTAGGTCTCAGTCCCTTCAATTGGTATCAGAGCCATTGCACCAGCATTGAGGAGCTCAACCCAACATTGCTTCAGCTTGTGGAGAAAAGCTTCAGTTCATAGTTTTAATGATAGCCATGGCTCAGCTTGAAGCGGTATGTATTGTTGCTCATTTACTTCCTAGCTCATCATGGCATGTTTCAAAGCTTAATTGAGCTCCCCCTGAGCTCTCCTTGAGCTCTATTGACCTTAGCCTATCCCCCAGCACTAAGCCCAAGATAGCATGCATAATTAGCACTAGACTGAGCTATCCCCTTTCTTGCTTAGGTCTGGTTCATCTTACCTCATCTCCAGCTACTATTGGCATTACTCTCAACCTTAGGGAACCACATGGCCTTGTACCCGAGGCCTTGTACCCGATACCTTTGGCATGAGTTTGGGCATCAACTAGAGCTCTTGGGTTCAACCATTAGCTCATAGTTTATGATATTTTGCTATATTACAGTTATGGATAGCCCTTCAATCATTGTCTAGAGGTCATTTATGCTTCCCGGGATGTCTATTTGATGCCAGATCATCTAGGGATGTTATGCCAATGTATTGAAATGCTATGGGACTGATTTAAGCACTCTTTTTCTTAGTTTTATAGAGGGTTTTTACTGTTGTAATAAGCAGGGCTGAATGCTAATTTATCAAAGAAACTTTATGCATGTTGGTTGTTGATGCTTCCTGAGCACTTAGTATACCATTGAACTTACATTCTTGGTTATTCTTTTGGATTGCTTTTAAGCTGAGATTGGAGCTTTGAATCTTGATATTGGCTGTCATTCACTTATGTATGGTTATTTGATGCTCTAGTAAGAGCTTTGTAAGCTACTTGGGTTAGATGCTCTCCTATATATACTACTTGGATCTTGGATGTATGGATGCCTACCACATGATGTTTTGAGCTTTGTTTGCTCGTTTGGCATTTGAATTTTGTTTCAATGGGAGTCGCTACTCGACATTTGAATATCACATTGATCTTACAATGAGACCATGGGACTTGGTGACATGTACATGCTGTTGCTATGCTTTATGTACACAGTTGATGGTTAGTGGACTGATTTGAAATTACTTTTGGGCTGGCACCTATCTCTGTTATGATGTTGTCAGTGATGTATGAATCTTGGTTAGTTATGTATTGAACTTTCATTACATTGCTCAATACATTGTGCCTTTGGTTGGTCTCTTCTGTTACCCACGAGATCCACTCTATGCATGATGGTTATGCCTATGGGATGTATCTCAATCTAAAACACTAATTGACACACAATGTCATGACAGACTACTTGGCAAGGAATTGGAGATTGATATTTTGCAAAATGTAGTTGATACCTTCATCATCATCAAGAGGGTATCAAAGCCTCCACTTGTGCCTTTATGCAGATTGGTCCCCAATGAGGCAATAAGGACCATTGGTGCACAGGTTGAGAAGTTTAAATATGTCTTCAATAGATATACTCCTTTTCTCATGTCTGTCATGTGCCCCTATTTTGACATGGTCATGGAGGTGATGGATCTCAACTTACATGAATGGGGAGCAATTTGGGAAACTAAGAATGATGAGTTTGAAAACAAGCTTCATGGCACTGGTTAGGAAGATCTCAACAATAAGAAATTCATTATTTGGGATGGGAACCATCAATTCAAGATGTGGTACAATCACATTCATGAATGTATGTTTCTTATAGTAGGATTTTCTATCACTTGTAGTCATATAATGTGGATCACCATTGCCTTGATTTGCTCATAGCATGGCCTCATATAGCAACCCATCATGTGAGAGTGCGATGTCAATTCTTAGAGTTTACAAAGGAGAGAGGGGGCGAGTTGTTAATGGCACTACATGCCCAAAATGAGTAAGTCTGATAGCACCCTTTTAGAGTACTCTCCTCATGGTTTTATATTTTTCTCATTTTCCTCTTGTATAGTCATGTGTTCACAATTTATTGAATTGTTGTAGGATAGCACAAACCAATGTTACCCCAACACTCTTACAAGAGATATTCTATTTTCAAAAGTTTGGGCTAGCTAACAAATGCTCCAGCCATGCTACTGAGATAGCTTGTATGGAAGGTATCTCATTATATCTTGTTGATCTTTTGCTGAACAACACTATTTCCAAGTAACTCTGAAGCACTTGGAATAGTTATGTTTACTATATGAACATGGCTTGAAACTATATGGTCGGTTTACACATGCTGTGTGAACAGCAATTGTAGATGTGGATAGGACACAGCTTAGTGATGTAGAGTATCGCACCAAGCATGACAAGATCTTTAAACACATAGAGTCACAATTCAAAGACAGAGCGTATAAGATGCTTATTATTTCAAACCCAACAAATGGAGAGGGGTTCTTCCAATTTCTCTTCTCATACTATTGGATAAAGAAGGGTGTGGTACCAATAACGAAGAAAAAAATTTATATTCTTGCAATGTCCAAGTCATGCAAGGTATGCTATTTGGTTGCACATTATTAATATTTTCATGGCAACGTGCTTTAGAATTGCATCTATATTTCTAATGATTGTAGGAAAGAGGAGATCTTGAACATGATAATTATTAGCAAAACTCAAGATACCATAGCTCAAGCTAAGTTTGGTGATAACAAGAGGATGCTTATTTATGTTTGTAAGTAATTGTATTGGGAGTATATAATGCAAACATGAGAGGGTTTTATTGAGGAGTTGTAGGTGGCTGCTAGCAAGTTACCTTCATGCTTTTGCAAGTACTAGAAGGATGCTTGGAGTAAACATGTAGATGAAGCATTCCATAGTCTATGGAAAGATGTGAGCATAAGTAAGAAAGCATAGAAACAACCACAATTAGAAGAATCCTCAATGAGAGTGGTGTACAAGTAGGTGCTTTGTTTGAACAATTACAAGTGGAAAGATAATACAATTACCTACATGATGCAGGTAGTCATCGTCAGAATCTCTGAACAAAAAGAAAATCCTTTTCTTACCATGTTTACTTCCTTCATCTTCATCCATTGTTGTGTCCTAGGCCCTCAAGAATCGTTGTTGCCTATTTCTTTCCCACTTAGAATCATTGCCCGCGTTCATATGCAAGGTTTGCCCAACCAAGACGGAGATGCCCTACCACACCAGCTTCACCAAAAGCAATTACTGCTGCTAATGGATGTCCCCCTTCCTAGAGGAACAGCCCCTGGAATCAAGCAAATATTGCAGTATTGGCATCGGGAGTCTCGGTTTGAGAGTGCGCGATGGAGCTGGAACAAATAAATCTTGAATTACAACTGTCACAAGTAGAAGCTCAAGAAGCCAGCAGAATTTTGCTTGCAATCAAATTACATGCCAAGATCTGACAGAAGATGCCTTTAATGGTGTTGGCAGCAGCCATGAACCTCACATCCGGTCTCATCCCCTTTCTTCACCAATCCTCTACTTTATGTCCCCTTTTTTGGGGGATTCAAATTTTGAAAGATGGATCACCCAGCCAGTTTCATTTTACTTCAAGAACAGTTCCAATTTGCAACCTTGCATAGCCTGTGTCAACACAACGGGGGAAATGTATGCATCAATCGGTTCAACACCAGTGCAATTTGGGGCAGCAGGCAGACGAACCAATATGTGATGCAGAAGGGAGTGAAGCTGGAGAGGAGGCTAGGAGTGTGCCAATCATGAGCAACAAATATCAGATCTTCCCCATAAGGCCTATCAAAATAGTCACTCAATAGATCCAAAAATTGAGTGGCCTCAAGCATAGCTTGAGCAAGCAGACTGAATCGCAGCTGGTTGGCCTGGTAGTACGCCCCTATGATGCTTACAAGATGTCCATCGCTTGGTCCAAAATTTATCCTGCTGGCAATGGTGAGTTGAACCAAGTGGCTGTAGATCACTACAATGAGATAATTAATGATGTCCTGGAGCAAGGTTGGATGCGGCTGAACCACTGATGACTGACTCAGAAGCAGACCTTGCTGCAAGATCTGGTGGTAATGGCACCAGGAGGTTTATTCCTTGTAATCAGACAAACCGTCCTTCCAGCTTGATTTGGAGCTATTGGTAATACCCAACCTCCTGCATTTAGATGCTCTTTGCTCAGCGATTTCGGCTGTAATGTGCCTCCTGCTAAGCCACATAGCCAACAGGTTTCCCCCATAACCACAGCACTACTAATAGGTCCAAATGCACCAAAAACTTTCTTTAGGACTTCAAAAGTAGATTCTGTGAGATTTTTTTATGTTACATTCTTGAAGTTACATCCTGCACTTGCCAAATCTCATTCCTGCCATCGCATGAAGGGGCCAACATAAACCTATTTATCATTGATAAGCATTCCATTCAAGCCAAGCGCTCGACTGGAGGGGTCCTTGTTTTCTGCGATCTCTGCCTGGGAGCCTTTTTGAGCTCCCTCCCTCCCGTCTTGCACTACTTTTTGTACCTGGGATGGCAGGGCCGAAGAAGAGCTCCCTCTCTCTCGGTCAGCAAAGATGCAATGATCAAGCTATTGCGAGATGATTTTCCACAAGCAAATGATTTTGGCAGTGAGGTCATCCCTGGTGCTACGTCTATCGGGATGAAGGTGCAAGCTTATTTGTTTGATGGGTGCTGGGAAGACATTGGAACCATTGAAGCATTCTACAACACTAATCTGGGAATCGCCAAGAAACCTCTTCCGGACTTCAGTTTCTATGATCGATTAGCTCCAATTTACACTTAGGCCCCATTTCTACCTCCTTCAAAAATGATTGACGCTGATGTTACTGACAGTGGCCTACAGGGTCCAGTAATGCGGCCATCTCCACACCATTGTCGTACTTCCCACCTGCCCCCTTTTCCACCATGGGACTCTCACACAGCAACCATTATATCTACCTGGAGCCGGCACAAATCCCTCTGAGAATGTCTCCCACATGGTTGAACTGAGCCACCTCAAGAGGGTGCTTGAATGATAGAGCAAAGCACAAGGAAGCTTTCCCTCAAAATGTTGCAGATCTTTTGGAGCAAGGAATGAGAGATATAATCAAAAGAAAAACCATGGCAGCCTGAAGCAAGCTTGAGGAAAGAAGAGGAAGGTCTTTCTTGAAAAGTAGCAGTAGTTTTACTCTTCTCTTACTCCTCCGAGCCAACTTCAACTAGGAATCCCTAAAAATTTACCTCAAAATTTGTGATGAGCTACTAAATTTGACCTGAGTGCTTCCAACTTGGCCATAGCTTTGTGAGATCTCCAAGAAAGGCTGCCAGTCCCCATCACTGCCTCTTACAGCTCCTATCCGTGATGTACCTGTGTGACTTTTTTTTTGGTAAAATATAATTGCATATTAGGAGAGAAAAAGAAGAAGGGACCAAATACCTAAGCTTTGACACCAGCTATAATGAAAACCTAGGAGAGAGAAGGAGAGAAGAGAGAGACTACAGAGAGGAGAGAGAAAGAGGAAGAAGATGAGAGAAGAAGAGAGAGAAAGACTAGCAAAAGAGAGAGAAAGGTAGGAAGAGAGAGAGAAAGAGAAGGGAAGCCATGAAAGTTGGAAGGAAGGGTAAAAGAGACTTGATTATTGATAACTGATGTCCTAATTGGATCTCCCAACACCTTAAATACCCGTCAATATAATTAGGTATTCCCATCTAACCCCTGTTCTACCCGTTGTCTATTCCCACTCTTTTACAGAAGAAACGAGAATGGGGTCCCTTCAGCCAACTATTGTAGCAAAAATGTTTTTCACCCTCTTCTACTACAACTTGCAACACGAGGGTGGGGTGCTTTCAACCCATGATTGTAGCAAAAATGTTTTTCTATCTCCTTTAGTACTCCTCTTATTACAAACAAATAAATAAATACATGGCTCATTCCATAACAAAAACTTGAATGCGTTGAGCTTGTTTGTTCAATGGAAAGTGATTTATCTACATCCTTTTTTGGCATCCAATTGCTTATTCTCATTCATCTAGTGGAGCAAATTGAGCACATAAGAGTTGCTAGCACTAGTTAATGAATGTTTTTTGTGGAAATATTGATGGGAGTACTAAAGAGCTATATGCATTGAAAAGCAATGCTCGAGGGTCCCATGGCCAAGGGATCGTTGCATGAGGATTGTTGTGTTCTGAGAGTAGTTTAGGTAACCATTAGTCTTGGTTTTCCCATGGTTGCCTCAATTTTCCATGTAGTACCATTGAGCACATATGGGGGTTTCGGATCCATCATTGCTTTGTGATAGCTCTCCATTGATCCTTGCAATTGTCAACTCTAGATCTCCTCCCTCATTTGGTCAAAGCCTTTTGTTGTATGATTATGAAACCCCTGGAGGCTATTTCAGTGTCCTTAGCATTAGTCATTGTCTTGTCTGCATTCATAAAGAGTTATGCTAATTGGTTTTCTCTTCTCATCTTACACTTTAAGTAATTCCTTGAGCACTTTCTTGTTCTCCTCCTCCCTAGATTTCACATGTGATTCAAAGGAGGTTCTCTTGCCTCTTCCTTGGAAGTTGGCAATATTACATTTACTAAAAGCTCTAATTATCTTGAAGATTGCTAAGCTTAAATGGTTTTGTTGCTCCCTATAATTGATTTCATACCTAGTCACATACATGAAAGATCTTCAAACTAGGATTTCTTTCCTTAAATTCTTGCGAAAGGGTATCACATAAAAAATAGTTGGTAAGCTTTCAGTTTCAATGGATGTGAGGATTTCACATTTACCTAGGAGGGAGTATGAAAGTTCTTTGTAAAAGGACTAATAGTTGCATTCATCAACATGGACTTAGGTGTTGTCTGATCTCACTCCATGCATCATAGGCCAGGACATTAAATTCTACTCCTTTGTTTATGAAAGCATTAGTAATGTGGTCTCTTTTATTAATAAATTTAACCCTCAAGTATGCCTCTGGTATTAGCTCTTCATCTTTGGGATTGATATTTGTAGCCTTGACTTTTCAAATTGAAATCTTACATCATGTAGATTTAGTTTGGAGACTATTGGATGTGTGGCATCTAGGATAATCATGGTACATATGAGTAATGCCGCACTCATCACATCTTACATTTTTCTATTTTTTCAATGAAAGCTATTGCTTTTTGGGGCAATTGTAGGATATGTGGCTTAGGCGGTGGTTGTTCCAACACTCAACCATTTCTTGAGGGTAATTCATGCCTCTTTCTTTTCTAGATCCTAGTAACATGATCAAAAAACGATGGTAGTCCATGAGGATTGTATTACTCACTTTATCATATGTTACATAGCGATTAGCATATTTATCCTCATCATATTGTTGTTTGATTAGATGCACAAGAGAGTCGCTAGGTCGATAAGTTATGATAGGACCTAGACATTTAGGTATTCCTCGATAGATTAATCTTAGCCCACGGAGTGGTTAGTTCTTGATTTGCTGGGGCTAGCAATGTGAAGTGAGAGGTTCTTGGATGCAATCTAATACTCATGTGTGGAGTAGGATAAGGAAACCTTCTAAGGGATTGATAGTAAAGCCCATCATGGTTGAAACAATTGTGATGAGAGCATACTAGAACACTCTAATTGTAGGTCTTCATCACAATATGTGTAGTGTACATGGGCCAATAAGCTCTTGGATGCTTTATAGCCTCCATGAGCTTTGAAGCTTAAGTTGTTGTTGACGAAGGGTAGCAATGAATCATCTATCCTAATTGCCTCACTTAGCACCTCATTAGTATTGGGCCAATGGATGGTTGAATTGTTACCTATGACCCCATAGGCTCTCTTATCTTGGATGCCCTTTGTGAATACTTTTATTATTGTTTTTGTGCTTGGCTCTTCAATGAGTGGGCTTTATATTTTAGCCACATAGTCCACTTTACTCTCTCATTCTTGTTACTCAACATTCATTATTCAGACAATGATGTAATCTCAATAAAGCCAACTTCAACACCAAGTTCACCCATGGTCACTTAAGTACAATGTGAATACTTGCGCTTTTCTTGAGCCTGATGTGAGGTCATTTGTCACACAAAATTGCTCAAAATATTTTATGAAATTGTAGGGATCCTCTCTCACTTTACATTTCTCTGTTTGTTTGGCAATGAATGGAATTTTTTCTTGGTTATGCATCCCAGGAGTTCTTCATAGTCTAGCTAGCAATGTATTAGCTATGTGCATTCCTACTTGAACGATGTTGGAGTAATCAAGAAGGTGACATTGCACTAAGTCTAATACTTAATCATTAGAGGATCTCATCACTCTTGAACTCGGAATGAACCTCGATAGTGTCAATTTCACTTCGCATTTTAACTCATTCTTTGTGCACGATATCATTTAGCTCTAGCAAAACTAATCAAGAGTATCCCTCCTTGGGTTTAAATACTTTACAATTTGTTCAACATAGCTGCCTCAATCAAGTAGTTCATGCCACTATGAAATTATTGAAATTTGGGATGAATTCCTAAATTTTGGTGTGATGAGTCAAAATTTTCTATTGCCATCTTGTTCACTAGTCCTTGGTTTACTTCTTGATTGGTTAGCTTGGTGATTTTGTTCATAAGTCCCTGAATGGAAATTTTATCTAGTTCTTGTTGAATCATAAGAGGTCACGACTTGTAGACTTGAAATTGTAGTCTACTATAAAATCATGTCAAAAAGGTATTAGGCTCTTAATAGCCAAATGAAAACCTTTTATTCTCCTCAGAGGGTCATGTCTCTTTGTGTGTATGTGTGTGCCTTAATTGGGATCTTGAAGAGCTTGTATGTGCTCTATCATTGAAGCTCTAGGGCTTTTCATTGAGTCTTTTCTCTGTCACTTGACTAATTCCTTCCCCAAATTCCTATCTCTCAAATTTTTGGTGATTTTCTCCACAAGTTATGGTAAAATAACTTCCCCTTTCTATCTTTCACTAAGCGTAATCATCCTTGGTTTTTCCATGTCAGTGTATTGTGCTAGGTTAATCAGTTCTTTGTAGATCTTGTTCCCCATGGTTTGCATATCCCTTGACCTTGGAATCTAGTTGGACTTGTAAGCCCAAATGTGATGTAATTGCACCTAATTTCCCACCCCTGGTAGTAAGTTTCCTTTGGTTGTCTCTAACAATTGGCCTTATGATCAGAATAATGGGTCAATGTACAACCAACCTTATTGCTTGGCAAACAATGATCTCTCAAATTCAAGGAATAGTGCTTTGGGGAAAACCCTTAGTGGGTCTCAACCAATTAAGTGAGTAAAACTCATGTGAGTTTGTCTGGAGGGTATTTTGATGGGTGCATGTGAGTGCAATTAGGGCAATGCCAGAGTGCTAAATGACTACATGACATAAATGATGTCAATCATGGCTTTGGTTTATAATCTTAACTTATCATATGCCTAATGCAAGGGCTCTAATTGTGTGAGCTATGGGTGACCTAGGGATACCTAAAGGATTGAGTAACCCTAGTTCGATGTGTATTGGGTTGAAAGCGATGTGCCTATTTTAAGATGCACTTGCACACCAATGTGCAAGAAACTAAGACTAAGAGGGATGCTTTAAAGCTATTCGAGTGTTAATGCATGTGCACCTACAGATGATATGTGTAATGTGTTTAGGGATGAGATGTGCATGTAAGTAATGGTGTGGGTTTAGGTTTATGGAACCTAACCTAAGACTGGGGTGGTATATATGTGTATATTGACTAAGAAGACTTACACTCCAAACTAATGCTAATAGGGATGGCCTAAGAAAACTTCCTAGGGCTTATGGGTAAGGCTAGGTGAATGACTAGTGTGGACCTGAATGATGAAAGGGAGTGACGGATCGAAGGTTGGACTCAAGAGCTATGGTGAGAGAGCAAGAGCAAGAAAGGGAGAGACTAGAAATGGGAACTCCAACAGTCACGATGTGTGACCGGGCCTTCCTTTATTCAAACTGTCACTAAAACAATAAAGAATAAAGTGACGGTGAGGAGCGCCCGCCACTTGCAGTGTGCAGTGGCGGTGACTGTCAGTATAGTAATACACGGGCGGCTAGGCAGAGGTGCCTTTACCCCCAACAACCTCCCACTTAAAGGTGAATCAGCCCTAGTGAGGAGTGAAAAGAAAAAGAAAAAAAAGATAGTACAACATGTACACATGTACAACAGGATGAGGAAAGACGTCATCTCATCCCACGTCCATCAACCTCCTGAGGAAGGCAAAGCGCTATGTAGAGAGGCTTTTCGTGAGCAGATCTGCAGGATTCTGGTCAGTCAAGATCTTGACAAGATCAATAGACTTGTCCTCAACGACCCCGCGTATGAAGTGATACCTCACCTCAATGTGTTTCGTCTTCGCATGGAAGACTGGATTCTTGGCTATGGATTCTTGGCTAACTGAATAGCACTCATAGAATCCGAATGCAGTGTAGGGATAGCATCAATACCAAGGTCAGCAACTAAATGACCCAACCAAATGGCCTTCTTGCAAGCCTCAGTGGCTGCAACATACTCGGCCTCTGTAGTAGGAAGGGCCGTGCATTTCTGTACCATGGACATCCAAGAAACAACACCTCCATCATAGGTGAATACATAGCCGGAAGTGGACTTCCTACTATCTGCATGTCCTGCATAATCAGAGTCAATGTACCCCACAACTCCTATATCCTGGCTACCATAGCATATGCACATATCTGTAGTGCCCTTCAGGTACCTCATGATACCCTTCGCGGCATTCCAATGCTTCTTGCCAGGTGTAGCCATATAGCGTGCCACAACACCAACTGCAAAGGCAATATCTAGACGAGTGGCTATCATGGCATACATAAGACTACCCACTGCGGATGCATAGGGAATCTTGGCCATCTCGGCCCTCTGCTCATCTATCTATGGACAATCAGCCTATGATACCTTCACATAAGAAGGCAATGGACAGCCAATAGGCTTTATGTCCTGCATGCAAAAGCTCTCAAGGACTTTATGAATGTACTCCCTATGTGACAAGTAGAGGAGTCCATGATGCCTGTCACGTCTAATGCACATACCAAGTATGTGAGCGGCCTATCCCACATCTTTCATCTCAAAGCTCTTCTTGAGCTGAGCCTTAAGAGCATCTAGCTCATCATGAGCTTTCCATGCTATCAGCATATCATCCACATAGAGTACCAAAATCAATAAAGAACCATCACGGGCTTTCTTCATGTAAAGACACGGATCCATAGCACTCCGCCTGTAGCCTTGTGACTGCATAAAGGCATCAAACTTATGATAACACTCCCTAGGTGCCTGTTTCAAGCCATAAAGACTTTTCTTCAATTTGCACACTAGGTGCTACCTGCCAGGTTCTGCAAAGCCCTTAGGCTGCTCCATATAAATCTCATCATGCAAGTCCCCATGTAAGAAAGCCGTCTTGATATCCATCTGGTATCAATCCAAGTCAAGCTGAGCAACCAAAGCCAAGACTAAGCGCAGGGTGGTCATCTTAACCACAGGAGAAAAGACCTCGTCAAAGTCCACACCATGCTCGTGGTTAAAACCCTTTGCTACCAATCTAGCCTTGTATGCCGGCTTGGGGTGTCCAGGGGTACTTTTTAGCTTGTAAAACCACTTGCATGGCAAAGCCTTCTTGCCCGTAGGCAAGGAAACCAAATCCCAAGTGTCATTCTTATGCAGGGAGTCTATCTCAGACTGCATAGCTCTCTCCCAGGAGTGACTGTCACCCTTGCGCATAGCCTCATCATAGGTGAAAGGCTGTCCTGCATCTGTAACCAAGACATAATGCATCGAGGGCTGAAATCTATCAGGTGGACTTCTGTCTCTAGTAGACCATCTCACAGCAACCTCTGTTGCCTGTCCAACATCCTGACCATGAGCATCTGCTACAGCTGTATGTAATCCAACTGGCTGTGTGGGAGCTCTTGGCTCCTCCTGAAATATGACCTTGCGGATCTCAACAACTCTCTCAGGCTGCCTATGCATTTTGTCTTCATGGAAGACTACATCATGACTGCGGATGACTTTCCGCGCCTACGGATCCCAAAGATAGTAACCCATCTCGTCTACATCCCCATAACCAAGGAAAATGCATTTGACACTCTTGGGATCCATCTTACTTCTCTTGTCCCTGGGCACATGGCAAAATGCCTCACATCTAGAGACACGGAGATGCACATAAGAGGGAGGTTTTTCAGTCCATACCTCCTCTGCAACCTAGAAATCCAAACCACTAGAGGGTGATCTGTTTATGACATGCACAGCTGTACTAACTGCCTCAGCCCAAAAGCTCTGTGGTAGACCTGCATGGCTAAGCATACTGCATAAACGCTCCTGGATGATTCTATTCATCCGCTCAGCCAAACCATTCTGGGGGGGGGGGGGGGTGTAGGGGGCGGTCAATTGATGCTTAATACCCCTCTCATCACATAACTGCTCAAAAGCACGTGAAACATACTCACCCCCATTATCTGTCCTTAGGCATTTTAGCCTATACCCAGACTGGTTCTCAACCAACGCAAGCCATCTCTGAAACACAGCCAAGACATCGGATTTCAACTTAATGGGATAAGCCCAAACTTTCCATGAAAAATCATTTATGAACGTAACAAAATACTTTGCACCACCCATAGACTGACAAGGCATGGGCCCACAGACATCCAAATGTATGCCAAGGGCTCACTCATGCGTGGCCTACCAGACTTCTTATGCGTAGACCTAGTCTGCTTGCCATAAAGACAATGCTCATATGAATCAAAACATGCATAATCAAGGGGCGGTAAGTACTGCAAACCAGAAAGCATTTTCATTCCCTTCAAAGACATATGGCCCAAACGGGCAAGCCAAAGAGATACATGTGGGATAGAACCCACAGACAAAACATGATCAAGGGAAGAAGCTGATACAATCAAGGGGTAGAGACTGCCAGCCTTGGCACCTCTCGCAATCACAAGTCTGCCACGAGTGATCTTCCATGCAGAGTCTCCAAAACATACATGATATCCTGCATCATCAAGCTGTCCAGCTGACATGAGACTGCATGTCAAAGCAGGTACATGATGTACATCCTACATAACAAAATTGTTGCCAGAAGGAAACTGCAGCCTAATATCACCAATGCCCACAATATCAAGAGAGATGTCATCACCCAAGCGCATAGAACCCGAAACAGTACGGTATGAATGAAACCACTCTCGGCAAGGTGTCACATGAAAGGATGCACCTGAGTCCAAGAGCCAACACTGTGCATACATAGAGTGTATCTCTGTCATCTGCAAAGCACTAAAAGAAGCTGTTAGGATATAATCATCATCATCAACAGTCTCAGGCTGCATAACATTGATCTCTTCAATTTTAACACTGGACTTTGCAGGTACTATGCTGCGATCAGAAGACTTATCCTGCACTTTATCTTTTGTTGAGATATCGAGCTCTACTCGTGATACGCCAGGGTGACCGTTGTGTATTTATGTCACCGACTTGTCAGTTGCAGACGTGGTTGGTACACCGCCCATGAATAATAGCTACATGATAGCTATCCTTATCTACTCTAGTTCGTGGCTCAGTTAGTATGCCACCGTAGTTAGTTGAGTTTGGTTTTGAGACCCATATAGAGGGTTCTTCTATTTCTTTGTACTTGAGTTCTTTTGGCTTACACAACTAAGAAGAGGAAAACTGTTTTCAGCCTCCACCCTTGTGTGTCTTCCCCCATTGTGCAAGCAAGAAAGCTTCAAGCGAGACTCCTTCCTTCTCTCCCACAATCTTGACATGGTATCAGAGCCTTGTTCGTGGTAAGGAGCTCAAGAAAGCAAGCCAAGCTCACGGTGGTCTGGTAAGAGGAGCAGTGTTGCTTTCATTTTCTGTTTTGGGAGCAGATCTCTGCAGGTAGCACAGCCGGAAATTGCAGGAGTGCATTGTCTCAGGTTGAGACGCCCTTCGCGGTGAAGCAAGAGGGCAGTATATGCTGCGGGATAGGGCTTTAGCCCTCGGCGACCTTGTTTTTTTGATTTGAGGCCATTTCGGGGCCTGTTTTGGAGGCGGAAGTTTTCTGCACGCACTCAGAAAAAGGCCCAGTTTTATGCAGGGCAGCCACTGTTCTACAGGTCGGTGAAAAGTTACTGTAAAAATTGCATTGTATGCTTGTGCGCAGAGACATTGGGAATTACAGAATCATCCGTGTTGCCTGTTGATGCAAAATCGTCACTAGGAAGTGACTGTGTGGTCAAATACCACTTTCGCCAGTTTTGCAGATTTGCCCTTGTGAGGCTGAAGCTGTGGTTTTTGCAGTGACAGAATTTTTTGCAGTCTTCTGTAATGGCATCTGATTCTCTTTCACAGATTGTCACTGAAAAGCTTGACAAGAACAACTTCCAGGCATGGAAGTTTAGAATGACGAATTTCCTTATGGGAAAAGGATATTGGGAATTTGTTGCAGGAAATGAAGAAGAACCAGTTCTTCCTGATGTTCCTAATCAACAACAAATGCAGGCATTTAAAACATGGCATGAGAGAGCCAGGAAAGTTATGTATTGGCTGTCTATCAGTATTTCAGACTCTATGATTGTGCATATTCAGGATGCAAGTACGCCAAAGGAGGCATGGGATACTTTGTCAAAAATGTATAGCACAAATACGCAAGCCAGGAAAATGCAGCTCAAGCAAGAGTTGCATAATGTGCAAAGAGAAAGTATGAGCATCAACGACTACCACATGAAGGTGAAGAAGATTGCAGATGCACTTGCTTCCATTGGGTCGCCAGTGGAAGATGATGATTTAGTTTCCGTGACCTTGAATGGTCTAGGAAAGGATTATGCACAGTTTCGGACATCCATTTCAGTTCGTGAAAGATTTCCTGATTTTGAGGAGTTGATTGCTCTTCTAATTTCTGAGGAACAGAGAAATGGTGGTGCATCTTCTTCAGGAGGAACTTCAAAAGAAGCTGTCTTCTACTCAAATGCTGGAAGAGGTAGAGGCAGAGGTAGAGGAGGCCGATTTGGAGGCCGTGGCAGAAATCAGAATATGCAGCAAACTCAAGAAAACCAGTCCTATGGAGGAGGACGTGGTAACTCTAGAGGCAGGGGGAGCCAAAGAGGTCGTGGTGGATGGCAAAGAGGTCAAAATGCAAACAGTAATGTTGAATGCTACTACTGTGGTAAAATGGGTCATATGGCTAAAGACTGCTATAAAAAGCAGAATGACATCATGAATGGAAAACTGCAACAAGGGAATTATGCATCTTCTAGCAGACAGGGTGATGATAGAAATGAGCATTTGTTCATGGTGCAGCACATGAACAATTCTGTGACAAGTGCAGAAGAAAGCAATGATGTATGGTATGTTGACTCAGGTGCATCAAACCACATGACAGGTCATGCAGAATGGATGGAGGATGCAAGGAAAATGGAAAAACCAGGATTTGTGGAGACTGGTGATGATACTGCACATCCTATTGTGCAAATTGGAAAAATTCCCTTGTCTATGCAGGATGGGAAAAAGAAATACCTGTCTGATGTATTTCATGTCCCGAATATCACCAAGAATCTGGTTTCTGTTGGTCAAATGGTTGAACAGGGCTTGCAGGTCAGATTTAATCCTCATGGATGCTTTGTTGAGGATATGAAAAATAAAGGTCGCTTGATAGCAAAAGGAAAGAAGAAGGGCAGAATGTTTACATTGGATGCAGACATGTCTGAATTGAGTGCAGCAATGTTTGCACATGGGACCGGTGTAGTTGCAGATATTGATATCTGGCATAAACGCATTGGTCATGTTAATGTACAGCGACTTAAATCAATGCAGGCCCAAAATATTGTTGCAGGACTGCCAAAATTCAAGGTTGCAGAAATGCATAAGGTATGTGAAGCCTGTCAGTTTGGAAAACAGGCAAGGAAACCATTTCCTAGACATGTTCAAGAGAGTGAGAAGCCATTGGAATTAATCCACTCTGATGTGTGGACTACTAAAGCTGCATCTCTTGGAGGCTGTCATTATTTTGTCACTTTTATTGATGACTATAGCAGAAAAGTTTGGGTGTATTTTATGAAAAAGAAAAGTGAAGTTTTTGGGCATTTCAAAACCCTTAAAGCTATGGCTGAAAAAGAAACAGGTCTGCAAATAAAATGCCTAAGGTCAGATGGAGGGGGAGAGTACCTCTCAAATGAGTTTGCAAAGTTCTTGCAGGAGCATGGCATAAAGCAACAATATTCATGCAGTTATACCCCACAACAAAATGGAATTGCAGAAAGGAAAAACAGGCATATTGGAGAGGTATCTCGTGCCATGCTCAATGAAAAAGACTTGCCAGATTTTTATTGGGCTGAAGCAGTTGCTACAGCAGTCTACATAATGAACATGACTCCCACTGCAGCAATACATGGAATGACTCCAGAGGAGAGGTATACTGGTAGGAAACCAGATATTTCTCATTTGAAAATTTTTGGTTGCATTGCCTATGTACATGTGCCAGATGAGTTGAGATCCAAGTTGGATCCAAAAGCTGAAAAGTGCATCTTTATTGGTTACTCTCTGCAGCAAAAAGGGTATAGATGCTATAACCCTTCTACTCGTAAGTTTACAGTGAGCAGAGATGTTGTTTTTGATGAGATGAGTAGCTGGTATAAACCAGTAAATGTGATTGATGATGTAGATGCACAAAATGGTAATGCTGCACAAAATTCACAGCAGCAGTCACAAAATATTAGTGGACCTGGAGCGTCCTCTAGCAGTGGTTCACATTCTTCGCCATGGACAGGCAGATTGAGATCAGGAGATTCTTCTCAAAGCAATGCAGATAGTGGTATGCAGGTATCACGAAAAGGAAAAGAGAAAGTTGATCAGCCCATGTTTGATGTGAATGCAGGTCACTCTTATGTGGATGGTGAATCCAATGGCTCAGAGCAGAGCATTGATGATGAGTTGGGTATTCCTTCTATTGTTACACCTGGAGTAAGGAAGACCAGGGATGTTTTGAGAGCACCTGGGAGTGAACCTACTTTGCGCAGGTCTACGAGAGCTAGGTATCCTGTGGATAGGCTGAAATATGATGGATTTACAGCCATTCACTATGCATATATGGTCAAGGTGATACAGGAACCAGAACCCACTTCTTTTGAGCAAGCCATGGGAAAAGAAAAATGGGAGAAAGCCATGGATGAAGAAATGGATGCCTTGGAAGCAAATGCTACATGGGAGTTAGTACCTTTGCCTAAAGGTAAGAATGCAATTGGCTGTAAGTGGGTTTATAAGGTGAAGCACAATGCTGATGGTTCTGTGAACAGATACAAGGCAAGATTAGTAGTCAAGGGGTATGCACAAACATATGGCATTGACTATGAAGAAACATTTAGTCCGGTTGCAAGGATGGCAACCGTAAGAGCAGTCATTGCTATGGCTGCATCAAAGGGATGGTCTTTACATCAGATGGATGTAAAGAATGCCTTCTTGCATGGTGATTTGCAAGAAGAGGTCTATATGGAGCAGCCACCAGGTTATGTGCATGCTGTTCATCCTGAGTTTGTTTGCAGGTTGAAGAAAGCCTTGTATGGCTTGAAGCAAGCACCTAGAGCATGGTCTGACAAGATAGGACAGTATCTTGTCACTATTGGCTTTCAGATTTCCAAGGCAGATTTCTCACTTTATGTGAGAAAAACAGAGAAAGGTATTATGCTGCTTGTCATTTATGTTGATGATTTGATTATGACAGGTGACAGTGATGAAGATATCCTTCATGTGAAAATGCTATTGAAGCAGAAGTTTGAGATGAAGGATTTGGGAGAGCTGCGTTATTTCTTGGGCATTGAGGTGATTAGATCACCAAGTGGGATACAGCTCTTGCAGAGGCAATATGGATTGGACATGCTGTCCAAATATGGGATGACAGGCTGTAAGCCTATTTCAGTTCCTTTGGAGCAGAATGTGAAGCTGAGCACAGATGCAGGTGAGCTTCTAGAAGACCCTACTATGTACAGACGCATAGTAGGAAGTTTGATTTATATGACTATTACCAGGCCAGATTTGAGCTATGTTGTTGGATTGGTAAGTCAGTTTATGCAGGCTCCAAGGAAACCACATTTGGATGCGGCTAGACGCATACTCAGGTATGTGAAGTCCACATTGCAGTATGGACTATTTTATGAGACTGGGGTTCAGATACAGTTGCATGGATACACTGATGCTGATTGGGCTGGTAGTATTTCTGATAGACGATCTACCAGTGGATATGTGTTCTCTTTTGGGAGTGCTGCAGTCACTTGGAGCAGCAAGAAACAGCCTACAGTTGCCTTGTCGAGCACAGAGGCTGAGTACAGGGGTGCAGCAATGGCTGCATGTGAGGTAGCTTGGTTGCATAAGCTACTTTATGATATGCATCAGTCTACAGATGGGCCAGTTGTCATTTATTGTGACAACATGAGTAGTATACACTTGGCAAATAACCCAGTCTATCATGCTAGAACAAAGCACATTGAGGTGCATTATCACTATGTGCGAGAGAGGGTTTTACTAGGTCTTATTGATCTAGTTTATGTCAGCACAGAGGATCAGGTAGCTGACATATTCACGAAGGCATTGGGCGCAGAGAAGC
This sequence comes from Lygodium microphyllum, assembly GCF_053477565.2. Taxonomy (NCBI): domain Eukaryota; kingdom Viridiplantae; phylum Streptophyta; class Polypodiopsida; order Schizaeales; family Lygodiaceae; genus Lygodium; species Lygodium microphyllum. The sequence goes on from NC_141157.1 coordinate 100,936,451, forward strand.
TGCGCAAGTTCAGAGACCTGCTTGGTGTGCAGGAATTGGGATTGAGCTCGAGGGGGAGTGTTGAGATATCGAGCTCTACTCGTGATACGCCAGGGTGACCGTTGTGTATTTATGTCACCGACTTGTCAGTTGCAGACGTGGTTGGTACACCGCCCATGAATAATAGCTACATGATAGCTATCCTTATCTACTCTAGTTCGTGGCTCAGTTAGTATGCCACCGTAGTTAGTTGAGTTTGGTTTTGAGACCCATATAGAGGGTTCTTCTATTTCTTTGTACTTGAGTTCTTTTGGCTTACACAACTAAGAAGAGGAAAACTGTTTTCAGCCTCCACCCTTGTGTGTCTTCCCCCATTGTGCAAGCAAGAAAGCTTCAAGCGAGACTCCTTCCTTCTCTCCCACAATCTTGACATCTTTCCCCTTATCTTTGTGCCTTTCACTGCGCAATTCATGGCATTGTGGCCTAATATGGCCCTTTTTCCCACAATGGTGACAAGTAACATCTGCATTCCTGCCACAGGATTTGCTACACGACTTCCCACGAGACTTGGACCAAGATTTCTGAGAATCCTGTCCACGGCCACTACCATTGCCATGCTTTCCATATCCATCATTCCTACCTCTAACTGTCATAGCATGAGACACATGAGAGGCATCCAAATTCTTACGGTTAACCTCTTCCTGCAGAAGAGCACTCTCAACATCAGATAATTTCAAGGTAGCAGTAGAGGCACATAATGCAGTGCGGAATACATCCCATGACTCATTAAGAGTACCAAGCAAGAAAAGAGGAGTGACATCCTCTGCAAAAGTGATGTCTTGCAAAGTCAAGTTCTTGAGTATAGCGTGGAACTGGCTCAAGTGAGCAGACATAGTCACATTCTCCTTTATGTGCAGATCCATAAGCTGCTTGAGCCAATACATCTGATTCGCTGGACTTTTCTTGTCATAGAGATTTTTTATCTTTTCCCACAACTGCCATGCACTCTGTTCTTCCTCAAAGACATTATAGTGAACCTATTCTATGAGAGACAATACAATAGTGGACTTGCATAACTCATCAAGCTCAAGCCATTCCTCAACTGGCATAGTTGCAGGCAGATGCCCGCTTAACCTCAAAGGTTTGATCTGCGATTTCTGCCCCAACACCTGCCAAATCTGGCTCTTCCAATAAGAGTACTTCGTGCCATCAAGCTTAGTGATGTTGAAAATAGCATGATCAGTGGACGAACTCGCCATAATGCAGGCTGGAAGATTGTAGACAGTTCAAAACTGCTTGCTGTTTACTGTAGAAAATGATCAAAAAATCACCAAAATCGAGGAAAAATGGCAAAGAAAGTGGAACCAAAGCTACTTCCCACCAAGTACTAGTGAAAGTACATCATTTTAGAGTGTTTTAGCATGAAAAATCCATGTCAGTCCATACATATATGCTTGCTATAATAAATTTCAAATTTCAGTAAAAGAGAGCTAACAGTACCAAAATTAGATCCCAAGGCAATCAGATACTGCCAAGACCAAATCCGGCATCATCCGGGCATAGCATAAGCATATGACAGTCGATAAGTATGAATCCAACACCCAAGTATGTCATACAAACATCTGGGCATACCCCCAGGCAACGGGGCAAAGTGTTCTTGCCACTACCAAAACTTGACACAAGTAGGTGTGAGTTCACAAAGATACGGATCCAAAACTGAGACTTAGCTCATAAGCATACAGTGAACTAAGACATATGATGTATCATCCCAAAAGGTAAGAAGTCCCAAAGTCTCAAGTGTCTGTAACTGCTCAATAGCATGTAACGGCTCAATGCATAAAAGTACCACCTGCTCAATGTCTGATAAGCATTCAAGAATGCTCCCACTGACACAAAAGCCGTATGTACGAGCTCAAGAGATCAAGCCAAGGCAAGACATAGTGCCAATGATATAAGTCCAAGACAATACATCAATAGTACATCCCGAACATGTAGGCGGTAGAGCATCCGTATGTAGCATCCATAAGTATGTAAGACATCAAGTACATCCCAAGATACAACTCTGGCAAGCCAATAAATAGCTCAAGTAAGCCCCGAGAATCCAAGATCAAGCCAAGACCGAGCTCCAGTAGCAATAGGCTCCAAACAATGTAACTAGCATGTAGTAATGGCATAGTCTAAGCATGTCAAGACCGGTCAGACATAAGCAACAGACATGCCATAAGTACATCCAAGATGGAGCATCCAAATGCTTTGCAAAGTGAGCTCAAGCTCAACCAACAATCCTGAATCAAAACCAAGCTCTATGTCGAGTCCCAAGTGTCAATAAATCACCATATATGTCCGAAACATAGCCCGAAAAGCATAGGCATAAGTATACATGAGTAAAATGACTTCAGCCCAACTGTGTACAGCAATGATTTACTGTTCAAAATTGAGAATTTCAGCACCAAAATCAGCTCCAAATGGTTGCCAAACAATAGGCATACATTCCCCTAACATCTGGGCATCAAACAGGACCAACCGGGCATCAAATGACAATGCCAAACAAGCTGTAGCATCAAATGTCAATGTAACACTATCATAAACTGCATGTGGACTGTTATGACAATCCCAAAACAGTGTTCAATCAGTCCAAATGCTATGCCAACACATCAACTATCAAAACCAAGCATCAAAGCATGTTCATATGCCCGAAATGGAGCCTTTCCAAGTGCCAATGGAGGGGGAGAGCTGTTGTTATGACTTTCAATGCTAAAGACACATATGGGAGGGCTGCGTGATTCCACCAACTGTAAATGCTAGTTCTGGGGCTGCAAAAAATGGTGGCCAAGCTTCGGAGGGGTCCGGTTAAAGCCAAGGAAGGCCTCAAACAAGCTCCAGCAAGTCTTGTTCAAAGGCAAGTGAGATATGAAGCAAGGGAGCTTCAATGGTGGCTGCCCCAATCTTGTTTATAGCCTATGAGACCTGAGAACTGAAGTAAACCCTGAAGAAAATGATCAAATACCTTTGATGTAATGCCCTGAAGGTGCCCAACAATGTCGGGAAGGTGCTCGGGAAGCCGGGGAGTGACGGGAGCTCGAAGGAGTCGGATATGGCTGTCGGGAAGGAGACCCAACGCAAATAGGGAGTCGATGGGATGCTGAGAATGCCATGAACCAAGCTCAAGAGTCGGAAAGCAAAGCTTTGATACCAGTTGAAACGGAGTGACAGATCAAAGGTTGGACTCGAGAGCTATGGCAGGAGAGCAAGAGCAAGAAAGGGAGAGACTAGAAATGGGAACTCCAACAGTCACAATGTGTGACCGGGCCTTCCTTTATTCAAACTGTTACTAAAAGAATAAAGAATAAAGTGACGGTACGGGCGCCCGCCACCTGCAGTGTGTAGTGGCGGTGACTGTCAGTGTAGTAATACATGGGCGGCTAGGCAGAGGTGCCTTTACCCCCAACAAATGACTAGTGTGTATGACTAAAAGCCTAGTGCTAACCTCATGCAAAGGATGTTTTGAGAAGGCCAAACGTTTAGTGCTTAGTCATCAATGATGGAAGCTACAAATGCTAAGAAAGATGTTCAAGGAGAGGAAAAGAGACAAACAAAGGGTTGGAGCTACTAACTGAGGGCAATGTAGACTCTCATTCTCATTATTCATTCATTTTGTGTAACACTCTCCAAATTCTAAGTTACAACAATAGAAAAGATAAGATAGGTCACAAATGACTAAACATAGGCCAACTCATTATTATGGCACACATGTTGATAGCTAGCTACAACTATACAATTAGGTTGGTCGTAATTACTAAGCTTGAATCTCAACACTCCCCCTCAAGCTCAAGTCAACTGTTGTACTCCAACTAGCTCTCTAAAGTGAACAAACTTATCTCTACCAAGTGATTTGGTAAAGATGTCAACTACCTAGACTTCAGTTTTCACATGAAGTAGATCTATCTATCCTGCAAGTACCATTTCCCTAATGAAGTGATAATGAACTTCTATGTGCTTTGATTTAGCATGGTAAACTGGGTTGCTAGCCAACAACACACTACTCATGTTATCACAATGCAATGTGACCTTCCTGTTCATCTGTAAACCCATGTCGTATAGTAGTTTCAAAAGCTAAACTACTTCACATGCAGCTAAGGTTGCACCTCTATACTTTGCCTCTGTGCTAGAGAGAGCAATTGTCGACTACTTTTTGCTGCTCCAATTGATCATACTATTACCAAGACTGAAATAATAATCATTGGTTGTTCTTCTATCATATGCACAACCAACCCAATCAACATCTGTATACCTTGTCAAATCAAGTGGCTTTCCAAACTCATAAAATAGCCCATTATCAAAAGTACCCTTCACATACTACATAAATCTCCTAATTGTATCCAACTGAGGCTTACATGGCTTCTACATAAATTGGCTAATCAGCCCCACTAAATAACTAAGGTCAAGATGGGTAATAGCAAGGTAGATCGAGCTCCCACCACTTGCCTATACATGGTGACATTTTCTATCTCACCCCCAATGTCAACTGCAAGTTTGACTTTTTGATCTAGTGGTGTTTCCATGGGTTTACAATCCATCATCGCATATTTCAACAGCATATCCTGTGCAAAGTATTTTTGTAGCAGTAAAATTTCTTGAGGTGTAGACACAACCTCAATGCCAAGAAAATATTTCAACTCTCCCAAGTCTTTTACCTTAGATTCGGCCTATAATGTGGATTTAATTTTAGGCAATACCATGGTCATCATCTCCAGTAATGATCAAGTCATTTGCATAAATCACCAAGAATACATAACATGTCTCTGTCTTCTTCATAAATAGACTATGATCTGCATTTCCTATCTAAAATCCAAGCTATTATAAATAGGAACTAATGCTAGCATTCCATGCTCTTGGTGCCTATTTTAATCCATAAAGGGCCTTTTTAAGTCTACACACATGATTTGGGTAATCAGGGTGTACATAGCCCTCAAGTTGTTCCATATATACCTCAATCAAATCTCCATTTAGAAATGCATTCTTGACATCCATCTGCCAAATCTTTCATCCCTTAGATGCTACTAAAGCAATGACAGTTCTCACGGTTGCCATCTTTGCATTCAAGATGAAAGTCTCCTCATAATCCAAACCATACTATTGCACAATAACCCTTAGCAACGAGCTCTGCTTTTGTATCTTTTCAATGATCCATTTGCCTTACATTTCACTTTGTAAACCCATTTACAGCCAATGGGTATTTTTCCTTCAATCAATCTGACCAAGTCCCATATGTCATTTTCAACCAATACTACATATTTCTCATCCATGGTGGCACACCAATTTTTATGTCCAACTGCCTCACTGAACTTTGTAGGATCTTTGTGTGATCCATCACTTTAGTCATGTAAGGAAAATGTTTGGCTAAATACCCACTGTAAGTCAGTCTATCAACAAGATTTTTAACCCTTTTTTACCTTCTTAACTGCAGTGCACTACTATGTGATTCCCTCTCATGAGGGGGTACATACCTACTTTGCCTAACTCCATTGCCTAACTCCACGCATTGTAACAAATGATATACCCAATTCACTATCAAGACCAGGTGACTCATGTCCAAAGTTAAGTAGGCTAGTAACATCATTAGACATCTTCTCTTTTTCTTTATCTAAACTCCCCCTCACTGACATATTCGTGTTAGTGGATACACAACCATGACTACTGCAAATATATCTTGTTTAAAGACTAACGGTAGAAGACACATCACTTGTAGATCCACTCACTGCAAAAGGATAATTTTCAACATGAGTATGACAAGTTGGTTCATTAGAAACCATTGCATTTTTACCACCATACCATGAAGCCAACTCATCAAACACTATATCCCTACTAATCCATGTTTCACAAGTAGACGGGTTGTAGTACTTATAGAATTTTCTATCACGTGTATAGCCAACAAATACAAACTTAGCAGCTTTTGGATCTAAGTTATTCCTCTGCTCATCAGACACATGTACATAAGTAATGTAGCCAAATACTTTAAGATGGTTGATATATGGTTTGTATCCATAGAGTTTCTCGTACATGGTGTAAGATCATGAATGCCAATTGTAGGTGTTCTGTTCAAGACATAAACTACAGTTACAACTACTTTAGTCTAATAACAATTCAGTAAATTCTTTTCATTGAGCATGGCCTTTGTAGCTTCCATAATTATTCGATTTTTTCTCTCTACCACACCATTCTACTACAGTCTATAACCGCATGTAAGTTGCCTTTTAATGTCATACTTAGCCAAGTTTCCAAGAAACGTACTCATCACCTCCATTAGATCTCAAACATGCGATAAAACACCCAAATTCATTTTCAAGAGACCACTCATTGTTCAAGCGTTTCAAGCTGAGCACTAATGGTTACCTCTTACATAGCTAACGCGCTATCTCTCTCTACGAGTGTAGTGAGCTTACCTCCATGCCCGATCAAGTTGCCTCCTCTCTCAAGCACTCCAGTAGCTCATAATCCAAGTGCAAGCTTCAAGTGAGCTCGATCCTCAAGCTCCACACTCCAAGCTCCATTTCCATGAGCAAGAGAAGAGAAGAGAAGAGAAGAGAAGAGAAGAGAAGAGAAGAGAAGAGAAGAGAAGAGAAGAGAAGAAAAGAAAAGAAAAGAAAAGGAAAGAAGAGAGGAGAAGATGGAGAGCTTCTCTACCACAGTCCCTCACCCTTACACCTCCCACTTTGTTCATCTGAGGGTTAACAGTGTATTCGTTGGCTATGCACATGATAGAAAAGCCTATAAGTACTATAACCCATCTACTTGTGAAACATTAAATAGTAGGGATGTAGTATTTAAAGAGTTGGCTTCATGATATGCTGGTAAAAATGTAATGGTTTCTGATGAACTAGCTTGTCATACTCGTGTTGAAAATTATCATTTTGCTAGTACTACAATGAGTGGACCTACAAGTGATGTGTCTTCTACTGTTAGTCCTTAGACAATAGTATATGCAGTCATGGTTGTGTATTCACTAATATGCATATGTCAATGAGGGGGATATTAGATAATACATGGGCGTATATTCTAAAGCACAAAGATGAAGTGCTAGCTATCTTCAAGGATTTCAAAACACATGTTGGACTCATGGATGCTTGACTCTTCTTATGAGGAGGTTCCCGCCCGTGTACGGTGACCGCCCATATTCTTTATTCATATATATATATGAAAGTGCAATAAGACTATCATAACATTGTTGACAGCACCTACATTGTGTGTGCTCTTCTCTCCCGCGTCCCCTGAAAGGCCCTTGGACGATGAGCGTAAGCTCGCCTCTACATTTTGGTTCCATTGGTGGGACCAACAAATTCAAGCCTTGAGTGCTTGCATGCTTTGAATCGAGCATTGAAGTAGGGTTTTCCTCGAACCGGTGCTTGAGGTAGATATGTAGGAAGCGAGGGAGTTTGAAGAGGTATTCAATATCCTTAACAAGTAAGCTTTTGGTTTTTTGGATTTGGAAAAGCAAGTTGGAGTAGTGTAGGTATCTGCTTTGTGATTTGGATGCATTAGGGTAGGAAAAAACAAAGAAGAAAAGGAAAACAAGCAATAGGATTTTTGCTCTAAAACATGCCCAAACAGGGCACAAACAAAGAAAAAAATGAGGAAAAAGAGTGCTTAGAGGTGTAGAATTGCACGAGGAGTGATTGAGAAGAGTAAGGTTGGGGCCAACAAGGGTTTAAGACCTTGGGAAGCAAAGGAAGACTTCATTTTCAGGTTCTGCATAGTAGAGAGAGAGAGAGAGAGAGAGAGAGAGAGAGAGAGAGAGAGAGAGAGAGAGAGAGAGAGAGAGAGAGAGAGAGAGAGAGAGAGAGAGAGAGAGAGAAAGAGAGAGAGAGCTTGAGACCTTACGAAAGACTTGGAGCTTTCGGCGAATTGATTGGCAGCCACAAGAGTTTCTTGTTGGGATTAGGTGTGTAGAAACCTTTCTATGTATCTACCCTTAGATTATGGAGAATCTTGCTTGTGGGCATGGCCAAAAATCGTTTCCCCAAAGCAATTTTCATTTCCTACTGTTTGTGTGCCAGCGGACGGAATTGGACATGGTCCACAAAGGTCCAATTCCGAGAATCAGACACTCGGACCAACCCATCTTGTTCGATTGGACATATCTTGTCCGGTTTCGAAAATTAGGCATCCCATAATCGGACATGAAAATCGAACATCCCATAATCAGACATGCAAATCAGACCATCCAGAATCGGACACCTATTAAATCAGACGTCCAATTTTTAGAATTGGACTCCCAGAATCGGATGCACAAAAATCGGACCAACCCATAGCGGTCGGGGGACCACCAGAATCGGACAACCAAAATCGGACCACTTGGACTCTGACCATTCGATCAGTTGATCGAACCAACCCAAAATCGGTTGGACATCCGATTCTGATAATCAAACTCTTGAGAATCAGACAGAAAACTATCATAATTGGGTAGGTGAACAAAATACAAATTTGACACATCTAACCCCTCTAACCTAGAGACCGTATAGAGCTGAAAGCACATTATAGATCTATCACTGGCTGAAATCTAGAGCAAGTAGTTCAAAACTTAGCTACAAACAGTCCTTCGAATCGTGCATGGTGTTTAGCGTAATGGCCTTGCATGGTATTTAGCGTAGTAGTCCCCCCTAGATCCCCACCGCAGAGTGCGGAGGGGGCTCCTCCACACCTCCCCCAAGTAGGCTGGAGAGAAAACACATGTCGTGACAGCTCCTCCAAATTAGATCCTAGTGTAGTTGCACAAGCATAGATTCTCACTTGCAAAACAACAACTAAAAGCCCATACCTGAACAAAAAAAGACCCTAGAACCTCAATGGGTCAATCTAGCCAACAAGGGCAAAAAGGCCACATCACAAAAACATATATATGTTGCATTCAGACTACATCTAGACAAAGCAGAGTGCAATAACATCAAGTTGCAATTGCAAGGATGACTAGACATGACAGTCCTGACGATAAATGCACCTTGAATGGCACGTTATTGATGACCCAAGACATTAGTAGAGAATCCACATCCGGTTGTGTAGTTTGGGACTCAAAGGCATGTATTAGAAGGCTTGAACTTATAAGCCAAGACTCGAAAGATAAAGATATAGTACCACCCGCTTACCTTAGGGTCAAAATCATTGCAAAAAGAGATGACTGTGTCGATGCTCTCATGGATGAAGGAGCAGATTTTAATATCTTGACCTATGAAGCATGGACTTGACTAGGCCAACCAAAAGCTCACACAGACTAATGCAACTCTTAATCCTTATGAGGGACACCCACAAGCACTTAAAGGGAAGTGCAGGATCCTTGTAACTATTGAAACTAAAAGCTTGCCTATCCTATTCCATGTTCCTCCAAATAGTGCAAATTGTGGAAAGGAAACCCTCCTAGGAAGACCCTTCAAAAGGGTAACGAAGTGTGAGGCCAATTATGTATCACAGAGGATACACTTGACACTACCGGGTGTGAGGATAATCACAACCTTTATCAAGGGTGACCTCATTGAACCTTGAGGGAACTGACATACTAGGCAAGCCCAATAATGAGAGCAGGGACTTGTTGAAAGAGTTGATGCAAGCATTTGTTGAACAGAGAGAACCAGTACCGAGGCCAAGCTTGAAACAAGAAGGTCAGGAGACAATGCTAAGGATAGGCTTTGGACTTACAAATATCGTAGAAGACCACAAAAGAAGCCCAAGCCTTATAGAGGAAGGTATCGATGGAGAGCCAACACAACACTGCGAGGGATATCCAAAATGTTCTACACCCTCTTTCCCTAAATGGACACAGGAAGCACAATAGTAGTCATCAAGTGTAGCTACTCAATTCCAATCTCTATCTCCATCTGAGCTTCCAAATGTCCAAGATGTGGGACATGACACCACCTCTAATTCTCAACCTAAGGATATGCCTATGCAATCCATTGTGACTAGCTCAACTGATACTCGATCTACACAAGTGAATGCACAAAGGGTAACAAAAGATATGACCACTTTTGATCTGCTTAAGGACTTGACACCGCAGTCTACCAATACTAGCCAATCCACTAAACTAGCCGCTACTACTTCCAATCAGGAATCAGTGCAATCACAGCCTTTGGCCGTGAAGACACCCCTTGCAGAATGTGTCCTTAGCAATTCACCACTTCCAAAACACCTGAAGCCTAGGCTCGAGGAGAAATCTCTCAAAGATTTGGCCAAAGAGATAGCGCATCTAACCAATGAACTAGAGTTGAAGTATATGATAAAGCTTGATCACAAGCTGATAGCCATCACACGTACGTACATCCATGTGGACATTAGAAGGCCAACACCAGAGCACACAAATCTCATAACCAAACCCCTGACTTGGGATGAGCAACAACATGTTTGCTCCCACTATGTAGCTATTGTCGTTCGTTGAAGAAGTCATAAAGGACATCACAAAAGCCACATCTAGAGAATTGTGCTTGATACCCTCATTCTATACTGCTCAATGTGAGACAAACAAGGAAAAGCTCGAAGCAATCAAATAGAAAGGGAAAGGACAAGGTAACTTTGTGTAGGAATGGTACTCCAACCAAATTTTGGCAGCCAAAATTGGCCACTAACTAATGACACTCAGTGAGCAAAGGAAAGCCCTTTGGACATCAATACATGATCCCACATACATTGCCCCAACCTCATTGAGAGTATTGGCAACAGTTCATGAGGTCCAACTTTCTACCACTGTCCAAAAACATCCCTTGTGTGATAAACTGCTTCTAGAAGAAGATCTACATGTGGCTAGCAGGCTAGGAGTAGGGAGCATAGTACTTGATGTTAGCGCATATGTCTTTTGCCTCACTTAAGACCCTGCAATTCTAGATCTCTATGATTTCCATCAATACAACTCTGACTTCTTCAGCTGGTTTCATCCAAGCCTACATGACAAGAACCCTAAATTGCCTCTTGGTTCTACATTAGAGTCACCCGAACCTTTAGAGCAAGAGAAAAATAGTTCTCAACACAACACTCACTCTAATAAGAAGCAATGGAGGCATGTTCCAATGGGTAAGGACAAGAGTCTAGAGCAAATGCCCGACCAGGAGCAATTGCCAATGCAATCGGATGAGGGGCTAACAGAAGGGGAATTAGCTTAAGAGATAGATTCTCCAAAAAGAAAGGCAGTTGTACCCTCACAACCTCGCGAGGCTATTTAGCAGGCCACAACTATGTCCCATGAGGACACACCAGAGAAAGAGAATGCTGAGGCCCAACCAAGCACATCAATGCGATTGACCTAGTTCAAGGTCATGAATCTTTAAAGGATACACCACAATTACCCAAGAAAAAGAGAAAAAAACAGCGAAAACAATTGTAGTTGCAAGCAGTTGTAGATGCCAAGAAGATTGAGACCAAGAGTGCTGAAGAGTTGAGGAATAAAGTATCGAGAACCCATTTCCATCTCTCCTAATGGTGGTGAAACCTCAAACATATCCGTGTATTCTGATAAATCAAAGCAACCATTACCATCAATGGTTGCTAACAATGCTCAATCCATCGACAATAGAACTTACATTAACCAATCAAGAGTGGATACAACACTGTCACAACAAGTTGACGAAACTATACCAGTCACATCCAAGGAAAACTAGGACACAATAGCAACAAAGCCTCACAAGCAACATGACTACCCCAAGGATATAACCAATCCTAGCATTGACCAATCTTGCTCATCTAGGCTTGAGCCCCCAGCTATGCTAAAGCCTAGGGATACTCCCCGAACCTTGCATGAGATAGCAACTGAGAAAGCCCTCATCGAACATAGAAGTGTCACAGAGTGCTTGGCCGAGTTGGATGCTAAACTCAAATTATTCACACATGCCTACGTCCTTGCAGACATGGGCACATTCCCTAGGGAGCATCTTGAGGAATATTTATCATATCCATTATCCTAGGAAGAGCAAGAATATCTTAACAAGCACTATGACGAGCTCCTACATGAATACATGCAACTCATCTCTGACGAGGAAGCCAACAAACTATGCTTAATTATGACATTCAACGAAAGCGCTTTGCCAGTCAAATCACTTAGAGATAAATCAATGAAAGTGATAATCAGAGGGTTGAAGTCAATTTGAAAAATTTTGGTTTGAAAACTGTATTACAATGGCCAAACTTGGAGCCCAGACGTCTCAGAGGAGCGACTAGCCAAATGGCGATCTCAAAGAGACTTGACTGACGAAGCAAATTCGGTATGGCAGCCTCTATACTATGCCAAACTCCCTTCAGCCACCACAAAGTGAATGAGGTGAGGGCACCACCTAGTCATGGAAGAGCGGACTAGAATGCTACGCAAGAGGGAGAGGAGCTTGTGAGGGAGAAGAGAGGAAAACTAAGAGAGAGAGAGAGAGAGAGAGAGAGAGAGAGAGAGAACTACAAAAAATAGATGAATCAATAAAACTTAAGAGGGCACAAGATATAGAGAATCCTCAAGGCATAACCAGTATACACAATATGGACACCAATAGCATGGGCTTATTACACTGTAGAGCATGCATAAGCTATAGTAAGGGAATGAACTGCATAAGCTCATGGGGAAGGCTCAATAGGGCTGAAGAAGGCCTCTTGGCTCTCTCTTGTAAATTACAAAGGAGAAGGCCTCTTTATATAGGCCTTGATGGTGTTTAGGGAGGAGGTTAAGATAGAATAAGAATTAACACCACCAAAGCTGCATTAAGGCGGTTCCACCAATGTGGAAGCTCCATCTAGATGTTTTGTTGACCAATTTTGTACTTAATCAAGTTCCATCATAGGTGAGTTGTCTCCATTCTCCCTCCCATAGCTTGAGTCCAAGAGCTCTCCTATAAAAAAAATATAGAGAATCTTCATAAAATAAGATCATATCTAGCAATAATGGAGAGAGAGTACTGAGAATTCATACATTACTGCTACAATTAAGGATGATTTGAGGGTGATTTAGGAGGGGAATTCTAATGGTTTATTAGCTTGAGAGAGAGGAGAAGAGAGGGGAAAGGGTTGGGAGTCTAACGAATAATGTTTTATGGAAGTGTTAAGTGTGGAAAAGAAAGTGTGGGTATGTATAAAATTGGGAGGTGGTCTCCACTGTAGTTGGAAAAAGTTGGCGTCCACCATTTTGGCCATATCTCCTGACTCGTAGCTTTCAAAAAATTATTAAAAAATACCAGCCAAAACTTCAGCTCACGCGCTACAACTTTCATGTTGAAATTTTTTGTTGGATCAGAGTGAAAGTATTTTTAAAAAATCTTACAAAATCATGTGCCTGATTTTCCTTCCACTAATGCTTCCAAGAAGGGTCCCATTTGTTTGAATTATCATAAGGCTCCAAAGCCATGACATTATGAGCCTCACATGCCCTTTGGATGGCTCCAAATCCATTTCATGTCTTTTCTTTTCACATTACACATTTTCCCTTCACCTTCCTCCATTGATCTTTACTCTTCACCCCCCCTTGGTAAACCGGTCCATGAAATATTTCCATCCAGTGATTTCTTGGATTTCCCAAGAGGTTGTTCCCACCCTCTTCTTTATTTCAAACCTCTAAATGTACAAAAAATCAACAAAGTGTTAGACAAATATTTGTTTGTGATTTTCTCGGATCATATAGCGCCCCCAACCTGGCTAGAGGTATTTATGCCTCTAGACACTCTTTGATATCTTGAGCTGACCCCACCCTAATGTGATAGGATTTTAAGCGCCATCCATTTACCCTGGTTTTGTGCACTTTTCCCTCAATGTCTTGAAGTTTGTAGGAACCATTGTTGAATTTTTTTGTGACCCAAAATGGTCCCTCCCACCGGTAGAGAAACTTGCCATCCTTTCTTTTATCAAACCGATTATCATATCAAAGCACTAAAGATCCCTCCTTGATCTTTTTATCTACTAGCTCCTTGTTGAACTTTTCTCTATGCTTCTCAGCTTCCTGGGAGTAGTGGTTGATGGCTTCTTCATGATCCAATTGTAGCCTCTCTAGATCTAGTAATCTTTGATGTAACTTCTCCTTTTGAGAGCCTCCTATGCCACCTAATACCCGAAGGCTAGCTAATTTTACCTCAATAGGCAAAAGAGCCTCTTGTCCATAAACTAAATGAAAATGTGTGAATCCTAACATGGTTTTGAAGGAGGTTCTGTAAGCCCATAGAGCTCCATTAATCCTGGGGCCTTCAATATACCTGTTTGCTTATGATTTTACAAATCATTCCATTTACCTTCTTCACCAATCCATTGCATTGAGGGTAGTAAGGGGTAGAGTGTCACCGTTGAATATTTAGCTTTTGCGTGAGTTCACCCACCACATTAGCTCTAAACCCTGGTCCTCTATCTGATAGTATTTCAAGAGGGGTACCAAACCTACAACAAATGTGGTCAAAGATTAATTTACTCACTTCCTTAGCAGTGATTCTTCTAGTTGGTATAGCCTCGGCCCATCTAGTCATGTAATCTATCCCCATGATAATATACTATTTTCCTGATGGAGTGCATGGTAGAGGCCCTATGGCATCAATTCCCCACTTCTTAAAGGGTCCATAGACCTTGATTGGGGTTTGGGGTTCTACTATGAGCCGTCGTGGTCCTGTTTTCTGACATTCTTTACATGTTTGACACCAATATTTGACATCTCGGTGTAGACTGGGCCAAGTAAAGCTATCTTGTAGAACCTTTCTACTTGTGATGTCATGTGCAAAGTGGCCTCTACACACATCATCATGGCAAGCTTTTAATATTTCTTCAATTTTCCACTTTGAAGGCACTTTCCTAAGCACACCATCCTTACCAAGACAATACAAACTATCATTTACCATGCGATATCTTGTAGCCTTCCGAGCTAGCCACTGCCTTTCTCCCTTAGTCAAGTGTTTGGGAGCTTCTCCTTGCTCTAAGAGGTGTAGAATATCTTCTAAGTCTTCCTTGCCTTGCTAAAGTGGGGTTTGATAGCCACTGCTCCCACCACTGACTCATTCAGCTTTGATGATACTAGATGGTTGGCATCCTTGTTTTGGTCTCTTGGCACATGATATACTTGTGCCTCCCTAAATCTTCTCATAAGAGATTTGGCCTCTCTCATTTTATTAGAGAGGTTTGTATTTTTGCATGCCCATGTACCTTGCATTTGCCTTACCAATAGCATGGAGTCTCCAAAAGCATTCAACCTCTCGATTGAATTACTAAGACACCAACAAAGACCATGAATTAAATCTTGGTATTCTGCCTCATTGTTAGAGTGGACACCTTCCAAGATGATTCCTTCACCATAGATTTTCTCTCCTAAAGGAGAGAAAACAACAATGCATGCGGCTGCCTTATCCTTAGTTCTCTTGTATGCACCATCAAAGTAGAGGCTATAAGCATCTACAAGAGTCTTTATGGATGGGGGTGGTAGAAGGTCCTTTCTTTTCATCCTGAGATTTTTCTCATAGTACCTATTTGTCAAAATATCAGCCAGGCATGCTCGAGTTGTTTTTTCAACCTGCACTATATAATCAAACTCTTGAAGTCGGACCACCCACTTTGCTATTTTGTCAAAGATTTCCATATGTTGTAGTGCATAGGGAAACATATCCTCCACAGTGATGATCACAAACCTCTTTGGAAGAAAATATGGCTGAAATTTGGTTACTGCAAACATGAGGGCCAACACTAGCTGTTCCATGGAGGTGTAAGCCTTCTCTGAGGCTTTCATGAGGCAGCTGGCAAAATACACAGACCTCATGAAGGATATTTTTGGATCTTTTTGTAGGAGAGTAACACCAATGGCCTCTTCTCCCACACTAGGGTTTACAAAGAATGTTTCTTCCGAACAAGGCTGGAGGATTATAGGAAGTGACCCCAACATTTTCTTTATCTCCTTAAAATGTCCTTCACTTTGTTCACTCCATACAAGTGTTTCTTGGCGTGTCAGTTGAAACAGGGGATATATGGCCTCAGAGAGTAAGTGTATAAATCTACCCAAATATCTTAGCTTTTGTAAGAAGGAGACTAATTGTTTGATGGAGGTTGGGGAAGGTAGAGCTAGCAATGTTTCTACCTTTTTTGGATCTACCTCAATTCCTTCAATTGACACTACATGCCCTAGTAGTGTAACCTTGCTTTCCCCAATGTGACATTTATCCTTATTTAGTTGTCCACCCAACCTAGCTAAGCGAGTAAATCCTTCATCAACCTTGCGTAGATGTATGTTCCTTGAGCTGTAAATACAAAAATCATCTATGAAAACCCTTATGGACTTACGAAAGTAAGGTTGGAAGACCATATTCATGAATCGTTGAAAGGTTGCTGGGGTATTTGTGAGACCAAAGGGCATGACCCGAAAGGCAAAATAGTCCCATGGTGTGATGAAAGTGATCTTCTTTTGATCCTCCTCTGCAATGCAAATCTGGAAGTAACCAGAGTAGCCATCACACACTGTATACCACTCATGTCCTGCTACTTCATTCAAGATTTCATCCTGAAATGGGAGAGGGAAGTGGTCCCTCTTTGTTGCAGCATTTAATAGCTTGTAATCTATGCATTCTCACCACTTACCATTTTTCTTTGGCCTCACTACTACTAGGGAGACCCATTCTAAATCTTCCACTGGATATATGAATCCTGCATTTAAGAGTCTCTTCACCTCCGTCAACAGTGCATCCTGTTGCATAACTCCCACTCTTCTCAATCTTTGTACTACAGGTTTGCTTCCTTCTTTGAGTTGGATGTGATGCTTCACTGCAATGGCACATGTAATGTGAGTATAATCAAAAATAAACAATGATGCATGCTTCTTGAGAACATTCACATAACCCTCCCTTTCTTCATCCTTTATATCCTTGGATATCATCTTCTCTAGGCTAGCATCCCACACATCTTCTCCTTGGATTCTTGGGTTGTCTTCTGATGAGGTAGGTTCCTTTAAGGTGACGCCCATAACTTCGAGAGTGCTATCACTCTCTCCACTTGAACTCTCTTCCTCTTCTACCGATGAGGAACATCCACTTGAGCTCCACTCATCGGTAGACGTTTCTAGTTCAAGAAGGTTCTCTTGACGCCCACTCTTCAAGTTGTAAACCACCTTTTGATCGTGGCCACCCACCTTACGTGGCCTCAACTCCAGATCCCATGTTGCCCAATCTTGCCTAGCTCCGATGCCCATAAGCCAAGGTCACCCTAGGATGAGGGGATATCCTTCTCCCTTTACTGGCATCACATAAACATCCACTTCTGCAGTGATTCCAAAAACAGAAACTCTCAATATCTTTGAGGCCATATGCCTTGATTGCACTAACCATTTCTCCTTGCCTTGCCCTTGTGCTTACCGTTTTTTACCATTGTCGTCGTATCTTTGGAGAGGCATGAAGTAGTTGTGGCCAAGTAATTTTTTGCCCTTGAGAGCTCACATTTGCTATCAGATCATAAGATAAAGACATGTACATTGAAGGATGCATTGTAGTCTAGCATTGGGAAGATTATAGGTCCTGGTGATATAAGAATCTCCCTTAATCTTTCAGCCCCAAAGTACATGACAAGACGCTGCTGGAAGAAAATATTCCTACTGATGCATACATTAACTCGGATGTTTTGTACAGAGTGGAATGTGTAGAAATTCGGGACATTATTATTATTCATAAGTGGAGACTACTTAAGGGAGTAGAGGGAATGCACTTTCTTGAATTATAAAGGATTTTTCCCAAAGTGTTTCTTTTTGAAACCCACCAACTTTGCTATACAGAGAATTTGCTCACGAGTGATTGTTCTTGCCTTAGTGTGTCCATCCTTGATGACATATATTTCATAAGGTGTGATGGCCACCTTTTCAATCACACCCAACCTTCGAGCTAGCAATAGTTGAAGGTAGTCTCCATACTTTGCAACTCTACAAAACTCCACACCGTTCATGCATAGTTGTCCTCCTTTGATGTGGATTAGGCCAGAGAGAGAGAGGGATTTGATGATTTGGAGATGAGGACCTCCCGAAAGGGCCTTCACTTTGTTTGCAAAACACTCACCACAATTATGAGAACCTAGAAATTGATGGCAACATGATTGTTTCCATTGTGAGAGAATGGAATTTCTAAGGTGAATACCTTTTACCCGCATACGTGCCATCATCCGATAGGCATACTTCCTTTCTTGGGCTTCCTTGGGAGACCATTGTGGGAGTCGTGGACTTCGACGAGCTTCAAAAAGAGTTGGTGAAGACGTTGGAGAAGAGCCACTTGGAGCACTTGTTGTAGACGATGCACCATTATGTGTTGTATCGTCCCGCATAAGGAGGTAGAGAATTATCGATGAGAATGTCCTCAGTGGGGGCACCAATTTATGATGAAGGAAATTCGGTATGGCAGTCTCTATACTATGCCAAACTCCCTTCTACCACAAAGTGAATGAGGTGAGGGCATCATCTAGTCATAGAAGAGTGGACTAGGATGCTATGCAAGAGGGAGAGGAGCTTGTGAGGGAGAAGAGAGGAAAACTGAGAGAGAGAGAGAGAGAGAGAGAGAGAGAGAGAGAGAGAGAGAGAGAACTACAAAAAATAGATTCAATAAAACTTAAGAGGGCACAAGATATGGAGAACCCTCAAGACATAACTAATATACACAATATGGATACCAATAGCATGGGCTTATTACACTGTAGAGCATGCATAAGCTATAATAAGGGAATGAACTGCATAAGCTCATGGGGAAGGCTTGATAGGGTTGAAGAAGGCCTCTTGGCTCTCTCTTGCAAATTACAAAGGAGAAGGCCTCTTTATATAGGCCTTTGAGGGTATTTAGGGAGGAGGTTAAGATAGAATAAGAATTAACACTACCAAAGTTGCATTAAGGCGGTTCCACCAATGTGGAAGCTCCATCTAGATGTTTTGTTGACCAATTTTGTACTTAATCAAGTTCCATCATAGGTGAGTTGTCTCCATTCTCCCCCCCATAGCTTGAGTCCAAGAGCTCTCCTGTAAAAAAAAAATATAGAGAATCTTCATAAAATAAGATCATATCTAGCAATAATGGAGAGAGAGTACTGAGAATTCATACATTACTGCTACAATTAAGGATGATTTGAGGGTGATTTAGGAGGGGAATTCTAATGGTTTATTAGCTTGAGAGAGAGGAGAAGAGAGGGGAAAGGGTTGGGAGTCTAACAAATAATGCTTTATGGAAGTGTTAAGTGTGGGAAAGAAAGTGTGGGTATGTATAAAATTGGGAGGTGGTCTCCATCGTAGTTGGAAAAAGTTTGCATCCACCATTTTGGCCATATCTCCCGACTCGTAGCTCCAAAAAATTATTAAAAAATACCAGCCAAAACTTCAGCTCACGCGCTACAACTTTCATGTTGAAATTTTTTGTTGGATCAGTGGAAGTATTTTTTAAAAATCTTACAAAATCATGTGCCTGATTTTCCTTCCACTTATGCTTCCAAGAAGGGTCCCATTTGTTTGAATTATCATAAGGCTCCAAAGCCATGACATTATGAGCCTCACATGCCCTTTGGATGGCTCCAAATCCATTTCATGTCTTTTCTTTTCACATTACACATTTTTCCTTCACCTTCCTCCATTGATCTTTACTCTTCACCCCCCTTGGTAAACTAGTCCATGAAATATTTTCATCCATTGATTTCTTGGATTTCCCAAGAGGTTGTTCACACCCTCTTCTTTATTTCAATCTTCCAAATGTACAAAAAATCAACAAAGTGTTAGACAAATATTTTTTTGTGATTTTCTCGGATCATTGACCTATGTGGCGCCAACTTCCTTTCAAGTACTGACTACCGTTCAAGGTGTGGACTTAGCTAGAACTAGCCAAAAGAACTCTCTGATTGATAAAATTCTCAATGAGGAAGAGCTGCATGTTGCCAGTAGACTCGGACAAGGCACCATGCTACTCAATGTTGCAAAATATCTGTTGTTACCGATGAGTAGGCCGCCACAATTACTAGATATGTATGCCACACTCCACTACAATCCTGAGATTTACAATTGATTTTTATCCTCACAAAGTGACATGCATTCATAAATGTGCACATAAATAAACAATGTGTTTTGTGACTATATATAAATAATATGGAAAGAAGCAAAGCCAACACAAACACAAGCAATGATAATCAAGCGCAGGTAATATGCATCGAAGTCAACACTATGGGATTCGGATAAGTGATGTCTTTTTTAGCTACACCTGTTCATTATGGTTAAAGCATGTGACTTGCATGTAATCTCACGAGTTGCCAAGTGAATGCAGGATGACACATGTCTCTGTATAAAAGCGTTCAATGTCCAAGTCACCACAAGACCACCAACCCCACAAGAACCATTATGAAAAAAGTGGCAGAAATACCAAGAAACAAAGAGCCATGACGAAAGCCCCACTAGAAGAGAAAATCACCCCTGTAGAAAAAGTGCACATTGCATTTGCGCATGGCCCAAAGCATAGTCATTGGCTACTCTCCCTTTCTTAGCCAACTCTACATTCAGGTAGGAGCCACACTCTCAACAATAACAAATATTTTTTCATCAACTGGGATTCAATTAACCAAATTCTATGTCCCTTATCCATGCACATCTCACTCCAGTTTCTGCCTCAATTGTTCCAATGTCTCACATTTTACAAAGAGGAACTCGAGATGGTAGGCCAACTTCCGTTCTGAAAGGAAGATAACAACAAGTACCAATTGGCCACTAAAACACAAGTCTACAACCAACCAAAGTACTGCATCATCAGCAATTTGAGAGAGTTGGTGAATAAGGAAGGTGCAATGAGACAAATATTCGACCAGCGCAATCTCCACAGATACATGGAGAAGGTTGACCATGATAGATGCATAGAATTCCTAAGAACTTTTGATGAAAGAAGGAAAACCAACATGGTGGCCATCAAGCATCCCACCATTCACCTCTGCATATTAAAATGGCCTACATCCTCTTTGCAAGCTAGAGATGTAATGATCTCAGGAACAAAATAGGTGTACCATTTCTGGAGAGTCTTGGAGCCAATGCCTTAAACAAGAAAAATTGAAACACCTACATCCAAATGACAATATAGGCATCAGCAAAGGTACTACCACAGCACCAAGAGTGGCAGAAAATGAGTATCTAGCTTACTATAGTGGAGATTAAGAGGAAACAACCTACCTCAAAGGCTTCAACTGTAGGCTTTTGAGGAGTGTTAACTGGCATCATTCGATGGGAAACTCTAGGGGAGTAAAAAAGAGAAGTAGAAGAGAAAACCCAAGAGCCATCACCAATCCGAGAGGAGCATCCCTCTCCCACCCCATCAAGCCCAACCATCTCACTTTCAGTAGTGGCAGGAGAACAGGGGGGAGATGAAGTCCACAAGGAATAGCAAGACAGTATGGAGAGAGTTACTAATAAAAAGGAGAATGACCAACCATCTCAACAATAAGAGAGTGAGAGGACAATCTGTGAGCAACAAAGCTCAAAAATTGTCAAGTCAAGGGGAGAGGAAAAGATCACACTCTCAAAACTCCCATAAGAAGAACTTGATCCATCTCGAAAGAAAACAGAGAGTTGCAAAAGGTGGAGGAGGAATCGAAGAGACTAGAAGAAGAGTGCAAGAAAATTCCACAAGAGGAGGAAGAACGACTAAGACAAACGGGTGGAGGAGATTGCTCTAACAAAGATGGAATCAAAGATTTAGCCTACAAGCTGGCACATCATTGCAACATGGACTCCATGCCACAACACCTAAGCCTAACACTGGATGAACCTCACGGGAACTCTCCTTGCTAGGGCTTGGAGAGCCAAAACAGCAAATACAGCCACCACAACAGGAGCCACTAGAGTCGGTCCAGGAAGAAGGGGTGACACTAAATCGGATCAACAAAAGAAAGAACGAGTACAGTTAGAAGAGAAAATGGCTCCTTTCCAAGCCATACATTCCTTGGTAAATCTCTTAGGTCCCCTTGAAATGTAACTACTATAGAGCATCAAGATGATGTCTAGTGTGCCACCTCCCAATGCATCTCCAAAACAAAAAAAAAAGAGAAATAAAATGAAAATGAAAATGAAAAGAGAAATCAAACAAAAGACCCACACAAAACAAAAGGAAAGGAACAATGAGCTTTTCCATGTATATCAGAGTACCACAAACACTGCAGCTAGGGGTCCTCAAGTTAGGCATGTCTAGTGGCCTTGGTTAACTGGCTCCGTGCCTAACCCCCTAGCCCTTCATGTCCCCCCACTTCACACTTAGGGCACATCAAGGGCATGATGACACACCTAGGAGTTTGTGCATTAGACTATCTCCCTAAGTGACACCCACAGCACCTCCCCTGTACACAAACTAGGTCCTCAAGTGTGGGACAACACCACAGGCTTTCTTGAGGTTCACCCAACTCCCAGTTTTACTAGCATGGACACCATGCAACACTGCACAGTAAGATTAACACACCCCCAGGTTGTAGTGCACTTCCTTTTTCTTTTTTTAGGTATACTCAACAATGGCGATCAACCACCGACATTGATGGCCCCCACTATCTGATCAAATCTTATCTCGGCCTCCGCAATCTAATCTCGGTGTCAATGAGCTCAATTATGCTACATCGTGTTGTTAAAATCTTAACTGATGTCTCAAGAAGCCTGCAAGTGTACTTCTCCTCAACATCGATAATTTTTTCTACCACATTGAACCCTCGCTTCATCCACACATTGCTACAAGGAACCATACCAGCAGTCTTCTAACTACGTAATATCTAAGTATGCATGTGCACTCACATAATATTTGCACCACCACAATCTATACATAGTTTGGGTCCTCAAGTGCAGGATAATAATCTTGGCTTCGACCTGTGTCTCCCATACTAATCAAACTATGTCTTGTGCATGATAAGAAGACTAGCACTAACCCCTAGGGAGAGACCATATGAGAGGTTTTCAATTGCAAGTATTAAAGACTCCAACAAAAGTATTGTTAGCTCTTCATCAACACTCAACTCTAAACTCTTGTCCTTTATCATCATCCAAGCCCACTGAAGAATCTTCACATGTAAAATCCCCAAAACACCAACACATGTGCTAGCCATGAGTGCAAATCCTAACAAAGAACATCCCTATCACCAACTACAATAATCCTATCACCAACCAATCAGGCCAACAACGTGCCACCAACGACCTTCATCCGCACCACCACCAAAACTCCTCCAAGGCAAACCACAACAATCCTTTCCACCGATGTCTTTGGTGCATGCCAAAGCATGTTACCTATGATGGAGAGTGCCATGGGACTACACTCGTCTAGAAGGGCAATAATGTTAACCCTTAGATGAACAAGGTGGAAAATCCAAAAAATCTAAAGCAAAAGACAAGGCCAAGGCAAAAGTAAAACAGAAGACGAAGATGCACCAAGAAAAATCTAGAAATACAAGAAGTGCAAAAATTTCCTAAATCAAGGAGAAAGGCGCACAAGAAAAAGCACAAGTCGATACTTTTGTAAAAGAGTCCAAGGTGTACCATGATTTATTTTGTAAAAGGGCACCCGGCTCTCACTCATGCAAATTGTAAATGGTTAGAGGCACGGGTTGAGGCCATGCCAATAGGGAAGAGGAGAAGAAGGGTTGGAGGAACCGGACCAAAAAGCGGATGATCACCCAAAGGGAATTAGGGTTAAGGTTTTGTATAAAACGAAAAAAGTGAATGAAGAAGCTCATTCTTATGTGTGGCCAAAAATAGCTCTCTTCTTCTTCTTGTTCTTACTTGCTTGAGCTTGTGCTTAAGAGAAGGAGTGTGATAGTGTGAGGGAGTGAGTGTGTGAGGGTGAGGGACTGTGGTGGAGAAGCTCCATCTTCTCCTCTCCTCTCCTCTCCTCTCCTCTCCTCTCCTCTCCTCTCCTCTTCTCTTCTCTTCTCTTCTCTTCTCTTCTCTTCTATTGCTTGCGGCAATGGAGCTTGGAGCATGGAGCTTAAGGATCTAGCTCACTTGAAGCTTACCGTTGGATTGTGGAGCTACCAAAATGCTCAAGAGAGGAGGCAACTCTATCGGGCATGGAGGTAAGCTCACTACACTCATAAAGAGAGATAGCGCATTGGCTATGTGAGCGGTAGCTATTAGTTCTCGGCTTGAAATGCTTGAACAATAAGTGATCCATGGGTCTTGGCGGTTGAGCATGAGCTCGCCTCTACATAGACACTGAGCAATGCATCCAAATACTTTAAGATAGCTAATATCCAGTTTGTATCCATACAATTTCTCATACGATGTAAGATAATGAATGCCAACTATAGGTGTTCTATTCAAGACATAAACTACAATTACAATTGCTTTAGCCCAATAACAATTCGGTAAATTCTTTTCATTGAGCATGGCCCTTGTAGCTTCCATAATTACTTGATTTTTTCTCTCTGTCACACCATTCTAGTGCGGTGTATAATTGCATGTAAGCTACCTTTTAATATCATACTTAGCCAAGTTTCCAAGAAACATACTCATCACCTCCGTTAGATCTCAAGCATGCAATATAACACCCAAATTCATTTCCAACATGTGTTTTGACATCCTTGAAGACATCTAGCACTTCATCTTTGTGCTTTAGAATATACAACCATGTATATCTACTGAAATCATCAATAAATGATACATGATATGTTGCACCACTAAAGAATGCATTATGCATAGGACCCCACACATCCAAATGCACCAACTACAAGGGTCTATAACTGTTTCTGACATGTCTAACAAACAAAAACTGCACTTGCTTTCCAAATTTTCAAGCATAACATACATATCCTAAATCCATACAATCTCCTTATGTTGCATGGTTTTCAGCCTTTGTATGTTTACATGTCCAATGCACTTATGCCAAATTTCCACATCTTGAATTGCTCCATTATCATGAGCAAACATGGCTGCCTTCAACTCACGAATAGAAGCGTCCAAAATGAACATACTGCCATCTCTTTTACCTTTAGCAATTAGCTTGCTGCAATTTCCATTCTCTTCAATAAAATAGCAATTTATATTGAATCTGACTTGTAGATTCTACTCTATTGCCATTTTTCCAACATACAATAGATTCTTAGTGATAGATGGTACATGTAACACATCATATAGACTCTTTTATTGCCATTATGAATGACTAATGGTACAACATCTATAGCCTTGTGCATTTTGTCTCTACTGTCCCCATAGGCATTCCAAGTGTCACCATGACCTTGAGAAGCTCCTTGAGCTCTGCCACCTCTAGCTCTCTTACTAGAGTAAAAGATGGTATCACTACTCTGAGAGGTACTCAAACCTATATTCATTTGACTTCCTCATGTACCAATAATGCAAGCGATTCATCCCAATTAGGGGGGTTTGCTCTCACAAAAATTGATGTGTCACAAGCTTTATATTCATTACCCAAGCCATTCAAGGTGGCTATAGTCATGTCATCCTCCCCAACTTTTGAACCAATAGTAGCAAGTTGATCTGCAATGGTTTTAATCTCAGTAGTATAAGCATATATGATCCTACAATTTCTTGTCATATTATTACACTACTATTTTAGCTTAATTTTTCGTGCATGAGTAACATTGCCATAATTCTTCATATGAATGTCCCAAGCATCCTTTGGGACTAACAACTAGCAATCTGCATAGTCATTGCATCGAGCATGCATAACGAAAACCAATGTAGCACTTTTCTCACTCTTTCCTATGAGTCCCCCTATTGCTCAGGAGTCGAATTTCTCTTGAGCAGTTTTGGTTCAACTTTAATTCTAGTACATAGATCCCATATCCTCTACCAATTAGGAAGTTTTTCATTCTAAAATTCCATAGAGAAAAGTTCTTATTGTCAACTTTCTCCCCCATAATTTGATTGATATTATCAGTTCATGTTGCATTTGCCATATCTATAGTTGTAAGGATTTACTGCAATATCCAAGCCATTCGAACTAACAATGCCTGACTCCTTACAGACCAATATGTATTTTCATTGATAAAATGCTTTCATAACATTCAATCAACACATACATTTGTAGCTACTCGATATCCAATTCAATCTAGCATACATAAGTTCTTCAATGAGAATCCCAAAAATTTTAGTCAAGTAGCATAAGTATGCCATTTCTCAAACAAGATAGTTTCAGTCCTAGAGTAAATGGTAGTCAAAATTCTACAATAGCCAAGGTATTTTATCTCAATAACATGCGAAGACATCTCCCAAAATTTATCATAACATCTATGAGTAGTAGCATATCATATATCATTAATTGCATAAACCTTACGCAGACATGAAGACAAGTCTTCCAACCAATGACATACAAATAGTCTATGAGACAATAGCAATAAAATCTTTGTTATAACCAAGGTATTCGTTGCTCATAATAGCCTCAAATCATATTAGACATGTTCCATAACCTTTGGGGTTGATACATGGTCATATGAGCATCAACACTTGTACATACATTAAGTATTAGTGACACAAAGGAGATTCTCACATGATGTAACTAGCCAACAAACCCATTTTACTAGTAGTAAATAAGTCCAAAACTCAGTATGCTCATAACCATTCATAAACCATCCCACAATCATGCGGCATCATCCAAGCATTAATGGGGAAAATAACTCAAGCTTCAATGAGCCCAAACTATCAAGTACAAGCTATCACATGCTTTGTGATAGCACCCTATCTCTTATATACATTCAATAGATGCACTTCAATTCACTCTCAAGATTCTCATGTGTATGTGATTGATGCTATGCTCTTTGCCAAGAATCCATTGATGTTTGAGTAGGCCAATGCCAATCATTTGATGGCAGAAAACTCTTGATAGTTTTAGGCAGACACAGGTGCAATTTATCTATAGTTCGCACTGATTTCAGAATGGCTGATTAGGTGCTACTTCTCATGTACATTGTGAGCACCCTATTGAGCACTAAAGAGTGCTTAATAAGATCCATAATGTAGGCTAAGTCCTCACCAAAAGTCAAGGCACAATATTCTTGCCTTCCCCATGTGATAGAGATTATATGTGTACATCTAAGACTATCACATTGATATGCTGATGTCAATGCTGGTCACATAGTGAGCCCATCCAAAATCTCTAATACATGCCAGTAGGTCCATCTTAAATGCCTCAATAGTCCCTGAGCAAGCCACACAACAAATGCATACCTTTTTTATTGATACAATGGCAGTCTTGAAGTGAATGATGCAGGTCAAATCCCCACCTCTAGCTTTCCAGCTCCCACTCACTACTACAACGCCGAGCTCTTTGGCTCTAATACCATGTACAGGGAGAGGGGAAGAGACAAACAAAGGGTTGGAGTTGCTAAGTAAGAGTAGTGTAGACTTTCATTCTCATTATTCATTCATTCTATGCAACACTTTCTAAAGTCTAAGTCACATTATACAAAAGATAAGATAGATCACAATTGAACAAGACTCATTATTATGGTACACATATCGATGATAGCTAGCTACAACCATACAATTTGGCCATAAGTATTGAGGTTGAATCTCAAAAAAAGAATCCCCCTCTCTCTCACAAAAAATCTCACCGCATCCCATTCCTCCAAAAATATATAAACCCCTCTCTTACTTCCTCAATACACACATACATGGTGGGTATAAGAAAAGACCTTGATGTTGAGAGAGGAGAGAGCAATTAAGACCATCATCAACCTCACATAGAGATCCCCTACCTTGGGTGTAGCTCTTTGATGCGTCAACCACAACCTCTAGTCTTATGATTTTGGTACTCTATGTGTATGATATGCTTATTGTTGGGAGCACTCATCATGAGATAGCTACCTTGAAAACTTTGCTCAAGAAGAGCTTTGAGATGAAGGACATGGGATAGGCCTCACATATTCTTGGGATATGCATCACACACGATCACTTTAAGGGGCTCCTTTACCTATCACAGAAGGAGTATATCCAAAAAGTCTTTGAGCGGTTTCATATGCAAGATGGTAAGCCTATTGGATGTCCTTTACCTTCTCATATGAAGGTTAATCAAGTGGATTACCAATAGTCTAATGAGAAGAAGGATAAGATGGCCAAGATCCCTTATGCATCCAACATGGGTAGTTTGATGTATTTTTTGATAGCCACTTATCTTGACATAGCATTTGCAATGGGAGTTGTGGCACACTATATGGCCACACACCTGATAGACAGCATTGGGATGCTGTCAAGGGTATCATGAGGTACCTGATGGACACAATAGCTATGTGCATATGTTATGGTGGCCAAGATACAAAATTCATGGGGTACATTGACTCGGTAGAAAGTCCATCTTTGGTTATGTCTTCATCTTTACTAGATGTGTTGTTTTCTTGGATGTCCAAGGTGCAAAAATGCACGGCCCTCTCTACAACCAAGTCCAAGTATGTTGCAACCACTAAGGCTTACAAGGAGGCTCTTTGGTTAGGCCAGACCTTGGTATTATTGATATGGTCCTACATTGCATTTGGATTCTATGAGTGCTATATAGTTAGCCAAGAATCCAATCTTCCATGCAAAGACAAAACACATTGAGATGCATTACCACTTCATTAGAGAGGTCATTTGAGGAAAGTCTAATGACCTTGTCAAGATCTCAACTGATTGAAATCCTATAGATCTATTCATGAAAAGTCTCTCAAGTTGATGGGTGTTGGATGAGATGATGTCTTTCCTCATCCTGTTGTACTTATGTACATTTGTATTTTGTCACTTTTTTCTTATTCTCTCCTCACTAGGGCACATTCATCTTTAAGTGGGAGGTTGTTGGGGGTAAAGGTGCTTGTGCCTAACCGCTAGTGTATTATTACATTGACAGTACCCACACACTTATACACTGCAAGTGGTGGCAAATGCCCATCATTATCACTTCATTATTTATTCTTTTAGAGACATTTGAATAAAGAGAATGTCGATTACACATTGCGGTTGCTAGAGTTCCCATGTCTGTCTTATATCTCTCTGTCTCTTGCTCTTGCTCATTCCACCATAGATCTTGCTTTTGCTCGTGTGCTTCCACTTTAGGCTCACTCCCTTCAAGTCCATATAGATTTTATGAGGAGCAAGTGTGGCTATCCCCAAGTACACCACTAAGTTTTGCTATCAGAACTAGTTCTATCACCACATGTGCTCAAATCAAGCCCATAGATGAAAAGTCTCTCTGCAAGGTGCAATTGATCACCAGAGATCATGATAACTAGTAAGGATTTAAAGAGATCTTCATGAGGTCCTCGATGGGATCAGTGACTTGCGAGCACATATAAGTTGTAGAAGGTCCCTATATTAATTAGAGGAGTGTTTATTGGTGAAGACTTGGTATTGCTAGTTCCAATCTAGAGTGATTTTTTCTCAATATAATCAAACAATCTATCTAGATAGTTTTAGCTTAGTACATGGTGATTTTTTCCTACAACTAGTTTTGTATCTAGTTAAGGATTTGGTCAATGGCCATTATATTTACCTTGTTTGAAACAAAGAGCTATTTTCACTTTTTTTGTACCTAATTTAAAAGCATGAAATGAATTTGTACTAATTAAGAAAGCTAGTTATGAATATCCAAACCAATTATTCTATGACTCTAATTAGAAAACTAAATATGTTTTGGACGTGTGCATGGAAAGAGGGAGGTCAACTTCTCCATAAGGAAACAAATTTTGTCTTATGGTTGGGTAGACTTCATCACTTGAGTGGCTTCTCAATGATTAGATTTATAGCTAACATTGACTTCTTTAGGGTCCAAGTCTTAGATCCTAGCATAGCACCATTTTAGGGGGTTGATATGAGACTATGTCTTATGGGTAGAGGGGTTAATGTTCTACTCCCCTTCATTTCTTACTCTCATTGAACCTTGTGTGGTACTTGCATGCTTTGAGTTATGATTGATCGCATAGTAATAATCTTCTTAACTTGACACTAGAATGATGTTAGAAACTATAGTTGAGTCATTAGGTATCTTATGTCGATCCTCATCGATCAAGCTAGATGCTCCCCCTATGAGCTATACCTAGAAGCAACCTAACCATCTAAGCATGTTCATTCCACGGGATTTAAGTAGTAGCACTTAGGACAAGTGATTGCATGACTATCCAACAATACTCCTTGGGTTTACCAAGTAGGCATAACTCAATCACATATTAACTAGATAAAAATAGGAAAGGAAGGGTTTCTCATTAATTGCTTGTCTTTCTCTGATTTTAGAGCCAAATTAACATGATAAGTCTCTATTTTCTCTCTCTTCCCACTTTTGTACTTAATAACCATTTCCAAAGGTTTTAACTAAGACCTTTAAAATCATGATCCCTTTCTCAAGAAATTTGATTATGACCTCTAGATGTCTATTTTTCAAGTTCTAATTATGTTTTATTATTGGGATTAACTTTTTTTATATTTTCAATTTTCTATATTTTATGTATTCTTTTTTTGTTTTATTTAATTTTTCTTTTCTTCATTCTCTTTCTCTTGTCAATGTTTTTTATTTCTCTATATACATTCATGTCATTTTAGAGGAAGCCTATGATATCAATGCCATTGCAAAAAGCAAGGAAATTGCCAAGGTATTGTTTGAATACCAAGAGCACTCATTTTTCTAAAATTTGTATAGCTAAGGGTTTTAGAAGTTTTTTTCATTGCACATATCTTTTTATTTGCATTTTTTCTTTCTTACTATTGCACTTGCTCTTTTTATGTATTCATATATAATACAAGTATATACCATGCTCTCACATTTCATGTTACCTTTTTGTGCAATGTGAAGTGAGTGATTGACTACAGGGGCATTACACTTGGTATCAGAGTGACTCTTTCTCAAAGTCTAGGAGTACTCAAAAAAGTAGGAGAGAAGATCCAATGCCCCAAAATTTTGTCATGATGACCCACATCGTAATGCTCCACATCATGTCACCCCACATCACAATCCCATAGCATAATGCCCCAAGGCACGATGACCCCAATCCAACATACCATTTAAAGGTGAGACGTGGCTTCCCTATGAAATGACTACTAACCAAAGATGAAACGTGGCTTCCCAATGGTGACAACCCCAAAGCCAAGGTGCAGCTTCCAATAACACCATGGAAAACAATGTAATGAATGCATCCAACCCATTTGTGGTAATTGAAGAAAATAAGAAGAGTCGAGGTCAAGAATAGAGAGAAGAATAAGAAAATAAAGTAGTTGGATTAGAGAGATAGTTAAAAGGCATGTTAGGCCTATTGAATTCCATCTAGAGGATCATGTAGTAGTAGAATTAAGAAGAGGAGGAAAGGGGAAGAAAGGATGAAAAGGAGCAAGGATTTAAGGAGTGCATGAAACAACAAGAAGAGGAGGAGAAGTGACATAAGCTACAAGAGGAGATAGATAGATTGGCATATATATTAGCTCTAGAGGAAGCATCTAGGAAGTACCAAGAGAGAAAGAAGGATGAAGAGATAGAAGTTGAAGTAGGGGGCAAGAAGGATGAGAAGGAGGAGGTAATTGCAACATCGCACAAGAAGAAGAGCAAGAAGAAGGACAAGAGACAAGGCACAAATGATGGAGAGGAGAGTGAGAGTCCATGAATCAACTATGGGAAGTTCAAGATGCCACAACCAATCAAGTACAACAGTAAAGAGATGGGATGACTTTGAAGAAGTGGATCCCAAAGGGAGATAGGTACTTGAAGTATGCCAAGATAACTAAAGAGAGGAAGCGACCTATGGTAGCCATCTATCTCAAAGAGGATGCAACTAGTTGGTACCTATTGGAACAAGAGTAAGGCCACACCATCCTCTCATGGAGGAACTATAGGAGGAGCTTAAGGACTACTTCATCCCAAAGATGGAGAAATTCAAGGTTAGGGACAAGTGGAGAAACCTCAAGCAAGCACAAGGGAAGATGAAGGCATATGTCAATAAGTATAGGCAATTGATCCTTGAACTCCTAAACATGGACATAGACACCAAGTTACATGGATTCCTATTCGGCATGTAGGAGTGGGCCAGAAGAGATGTAGAGAGACAATAACTTGAGAGTCCTAACCAAGGCCATGAGAATGACTGAGAGACTAGTAGACTTGGAAGGAAGGAGGATCTGAAGTTAGAAGTCAACCCTCAAGAGTAACCCCCCTAGCCACATCACAATCCACCTTGGTACCTAGAGGAGCATTCAGAAGGTGGGGAAACAATTACTATAAACTAACTCCAAGTACATTTTATAGGTCAACAAGGTCAAATACATCATGGTGGAGACCCCAAGCGTTAGCCACATGGGATTTAGATGTTTCAAGTGCAGTGGCCTGCACTATCAAAATAGATGTTTCAAGTGTGGTACAATATCAAAATAGATGTCCCATGGAAGACAACATCAATATGTATATCTAGAGTAGCAAATATGAGTGTTTATGGAGAAGATGAACTAGAACCCCCAAACATTTAGGAGATCCCCAATGGGAGTGAGGAGCGCATCCAAGAGTGGGAATAGTGAGTGCACATCCAAAATTCATAGCGACACAAGTAGAAGTAGTGCATCACCTATACTTAAAGGGAAGAGTAAGTGAGAGGGACCAAGCAACCATGGTGGATACATGTGCAACTCCCAATTTCATCACACCATAGTGTGTAATAAAGCATGGATTGAGATTGACCAAGGCATAAGAAGGATTAATAGTGATCTCTACACAGGGATAAGCAAAGGAGGTGAAACAAGTGCTTGCAATGAAAGTGGAAGTAGAGAAATGGAATATCAAGCTCAATTTCCTCATGATACCTATGGATGACTTTGAAGTCACAAGTGTACGAGTACCATGTGAATGAAACTTCTGAACAGAGCACCAATCAAAGTGAAAATGAAGAATAGCAAACTAGGTGCCTTTTACTAAGCCACAAGTCAAGACCTAATAACCCAAGAGCTCCAAATCAATCAACCCAAGAATCTACCACAAGAATCAAGCCTTTCATCATGATATGTAGTACCAAACAAGTGGAGAAGTTAGTGAAGCAAGGGGATATGGTGTATTTTTGCATGATAAGGCCTATGGAGGAGGAATCAACCAAAGTTTAAAAACTCCAAATTTCATACAAAGAAATAGAAGAAATGATCAAGGAATATGCAAATGTGATGCCCTTAGAACTATCCAAATGATTATCCCCAAAGAAAGATGTAAACAATAAGATTGAGTTGTGTGCCATTAGCTAAGGCTCCATACCACATGAATCACCTCAAGCTAATGGAGTCGAGTCAAAGAAGCAATTGCATGACTTGGAAGAACAAGGCTTCATCCGACTAAGGAAGTCACCGCCCAAGTGTTGTTCATTAAGAGGAAGGATGGAGGACTTACATATTGTATAAAATATAGGACACTCAAAAATATCACCATGGAAAACAAATACTCCATGCCCTAAGTGGATAATTTGTTAGATAGATTACATGGAGCCAAATACTTTAGCCGCTTAAGCCACCACCAAATCTATATAGTTGAAGAAGACATCCTTGCCTTTCACATAGATATGGAAGTTTTGAATGGTTAGTCCTTGGATTTGAGCTTAGTGATGGCTGGGAACATTTTGTGGATTGATGGATAGAGTATTCAGGCCCAAGCCAAGAGGAGGGGAGAGACGTGATGGACCCAAGAGCACACACACAAAAGTAATGGAGACTTGAGAATACAAAGCGATAGGGTTGAAATCTTCTTCTTCTTCTTTCTTCTTCTTCCTTCACAAAAGAACTAAGTCTATAGCATAATAAAAGACTAATATAAAAGTATCACAATGTATGTACATGTAGTCACCAAGTTTGAATCCACTAAGGAAGAAAATGTATCATAATAAATGTGCCATAATCAAGGATGGACTATGTGGGTGTAGTCCCCACCTATAGAATCACTAGCATATCCATGCCAATGAATGATATCATGCCACATCATCAAGGCACATGGTGGATGCCAACTCATGTAGATCTTGGCATCTCAACACTCCCCCTTAAGTTAAGCATGAGCTCATGAACTGCAAGTATAGTCTCGAAGCATTAAAGCTTCTCAACTCCCATGGCCTTGGTGAAAATATCAACAAATTGATCCTCTATGCTAACATAAACCAAGTCAATACCACTTGCCAAAACCCACTCCCAAATGAAATGGTAATGGACCTCTATGTGTTTGGTCCATGCATGATACATTGGATTCTTGGTGTCGAATTGAATGCTACTAAGGTTATCATAGTAGATGATAACATTCTTGTCCACCTGCATCCCCAACTCACCAAGTAGCTTGCATAACCAAGATACATCACATGCTACACTTGTAGCACCTCTGTACTATGTCTCTATATTGGATAAGGCAATTGTCAGTTGTTTCTTGCTACTATAAGTAATAGTACCACTCCCAAAGGAAAACATAAAACCACTAGTAGATCTCCTATCTGAAATACTACCAACTAAATTTGCATCTATGTAACCATGCAAGTTCAATTGTACATGTTCACCATAGAATAAGGCATAGTCCAATGTGGATTTGGCATAGTGCAATGTGCACCACACTGCATCCAAGTGTGACTTCCATGGAAGCTACATAAACTAACTCTCCAAACCAACTATGTAGTTTAGGTTTGGCCTAGTGATTATCAAATAGATAAGGCTACCCACAATCTTCTTATACATAGTGATATCCTCAACAAAGTCACCCTCATGGACACTAAGCTTAGCATTGACGTCTAAAGGTATAGAAATAGGCTTACAATCAACCATACCATACTTCTTCAACATATCCAATGCATACTGCCTTTGTTGTTAGAATATCAAGCTCTCGTTACTCTTCAGTCAGTCTATCTTTATGTGTGTGACAACCGACATTATCTAGATACAACTGTACATGTGTGTGACATTCAATAAGTTGGTGTAGTCAGTGACTTAATCACAGTTAGCCTTGGTTAGTCATACCTATGTGTGTAAGTCTGTTTTAGTTAGTATGATGAAAGAATAATGGAAGAAGAACAACAATGAACAGAGGCTCATCTTCCGCTCTACTCTGTCTCTCTCCCTCTCTTCCAACATGGCATCAGAGCTTGAACGCCTGAAGCTTGAAGGCTTGGTAGTGGCCATTTGACATCAAGACATTAGATTTGAAGAAAACATCATCAAAGGAGACTGTGTCTGCAGCCCGTTTTTTTGCAGAAGCTATATCTTGCTACAAAAATGGTTTTTGGAGAAACGACCCACAATTCCTGACCTTTTCAACGTGATCTACAAGTTTGTAGAAGAAAGTTTTTTCAAATTCCTCACATATTTTGAGATATTCAGCACAAACCTGTGCAGACTAGTTGTTTACTGCAATAAACAGCAGGTGATTCTAGGGCACTGGTGGCTTTCATCCTAATAATGTATATACCCTTATTATCATGCATTTGAGCATGATATTTAAGTGTTAAATGCTCATTTTTGGAGCTTATTTGCAGGCTAGAAACAGTGAGCTAGTTGATGTCCTGAATTTGGAAACAATATACCTATAGGGTTGAAGTATCTGCTATGCTTATTTGCTACTAACAAATGCTTGGATTATACCACTTGAGTGGTCGATGCTTTTTGGGATATTGTGAGTGTTGAAAGTCCAAAGTTTGGACTAATTTGTTGTTGGTTATACTAGGGTGTTGACTGGTTATTGTCTGCAAGAAGGATACCTATCATCTTCACTTGACATACATGCAATATATTCTGACCAGTTGGTCATGTATCAACTCCTACATAGAGTGGCAACTGAATGAGATGTTTTGGATTTGTTTTGAGATCTAAATATTCTTGTTTAACAGAGAAAATACTGCTGGTTATAGCAGTGGACTGGCTATACTTAGTACTGCTACCTTGCATACAATATAAACATTGATACTTGTACGGATATAGTTTGTTGCTGGGATGTTTTGCCACTACCATAGAATGTTTTGAACTGATTTGAGTTTGATTTATGCTCAATTGACTGTGTTTTTTCATTGTTGGAATACAGTTCACAGCAAGCAGGTTGTCAAGAAAGCTGTCTTGAATTGCATAAAACTGTCATGAATAGTAGGAAACTGGTCCTAAACTGTAGAAAAAGGGGTCAGATACTTACAAATTGTATCTATCAATGAATACCTAAGCTGCAACTATGGAAAATGCTCAATGCACTGACAATATCCCTCAAATTGTGGGAGAAAAGTTGGACAACAAAAAATTTACTTTATGGAAGTTCCGTATTAAGAATTTTTTGGTTGGCAGAGGTTATTGGGACTTATGTACAGGTGATGAGGCTGAACCTGAAATGCATGAAAGGAATCCGACAAATGATCAAAAAAGGGCACATAAGCTATGGGCTGAGAGAGCATGCAATGTGTTACATTGGTTTTTATTATGTATATCAGATGCTATGGTTATATAGATTACTGGATGCAGTTCTCCAAAGGATGCATGGGACATACTCATGAAGAATTATGAAAATGTAGCACATGCAAGAAAGATTCAACTAAAGCAACAATTCAATAACATGTCTAAGAATGGCAAAAGCATTCAAGCACATAACGGATCAGTTTGCCACCATTGGATCTTCAGTGTCTGAGGATGATATGATTGCAGTGACATTGAATGGACTTGGTAAAGAGTATAAAGCATTTGATACGTCTATTTTTGTGAGAGTTGAATTCCCTGATTGGGATGATTTGATTGCTTTGCTACTGCATGAGGAAGTTAAGCTTGGGCTGAATACAAGTTCTAGTACATCTCAAAGTAGAGACACTGTTCTTTACTCTAACCAGCGTGGCAGAGGCGACAGAGGCCATGGCTCTTTTCGAGGTTGAGGAGACACTCAAAAAACTTACAGACAGCATCAACAAAATTCCTGGCATGTCACAAATACACAGGGCCATTGTGGATCTGGCGGCTTTAGAGGCAGGAGGAGATCACCCCATGGTAGAGGTGGTGGATTTGGTTCATGGCAATCAAATGATTAGTCAAACAGAGATAAGGACTGTCATTACTGTGGCAGATACAGACATATTGCAAAGGATTGTTACAAGAAGCGGGGAGATACGAAGGCAAAGGGCAAACAGCATGGGCACTATGCATCTTCTAGCAGTACTCATGATGAGCAGGTTGATAGGTTGTTTGCCATGCAGCATGTGTCTAAGAATGCATCTAGTCAGAATAGAGATGAGAGATGGTACATTGATTTAGGGGCTTTAAATCATATGAGACCCCATGGAGAATGGTTTGATGAGATGGTTGCAGGTTCACATGGTTATGTGTGTACTGGGGATGATACCCAACATGACATTCAGCACACAGGAATTGTTCTGTTGTTGATGCCTGATGGCAAGAAAAAGAGCATGCATGATGTACTACATGTACCTACAATAACCAAGAATCTTTTGTTAGTTGGACAGATGGCAGAATAGAATCTGTAGGTGAGATTTAATAGAGATGGATGCTTTGTTGAAGAATATGGTAATGGCTGAAATTGATTGCTAGAGGCCGAAGAGATGGCAGAATGTTTACTCGTGATGCGTCAATTCCAAAATTGAAAGCAGCCATGTTTGCACATGATGATGGCACTGTACGGGATGTTGAGATATGGCATAAGTGGATTGGCCATGTGAATGTACAAAAGCTAAAATCTATGCAGCAGAAGCAGATTGTGCTTGGACTGCCTAAGTTCAAGCATCATGACTTTGGACATGTATGTGATGCATGTCAGTTTGAAAAGCAAGCATGATTTCCATTTGTGAGACATGTATAGAATAGCTCATGACCCTTGTAGTTG
Organism: Lygodium microphyllum; assembly: GCF_053477565.2. Lineage (NCBI taxonomy): Eukaryota > Viridiplantae > Streptophyta > Polypodiopsida > Schizaeales > Lygodiaceae > Lygodium > Lygodium microphyllum. The sequence continues at coordinate 100,974,121 of NC_141157.1, forward strand.
GTACATTCAAATGTATGGGTTCTGCCTCATAATGCTTCATTTGGTGGTGCTCGTTACTATGTATCCTTCATTGATGATTTCAGCAAGTATACTTGGCTTTACATATTGAAACATAAGGATGATGTGTTTGATGCATTCAAGGACTTCAAGAAGCATGCTGAAAATGATTTGAGATGTAAAATTTCATGTCTTAGATCATATGGAGGTGGAGAATATATCTTTCATTACTTTGATAGGTACCTTGCTAAACATGGGATCAAAAGACAGTTAACTTACATCTATACACCGCAGCAAAATGGTGTAGCAGAAAGGAAAAATAGGATATTGATGGAATCAGCAAGAGCTATGCTAAATGAGAAGAGTTTGCCAAATGGTTATTGGGCTGAAGCAATAGTGACTGTTGTTTATGTGCTGAATAGAACCCCTATAGTAGGGATTCATGATGTAACTCCATATGAGAGGTTGTATGATCATAAGCCTGACATTTCACACTTGAAGGTATTTGCAGCATTGCATATGTGCATGTTCCTATTGAAAAGAGGAAGAAATTGGATCCTAAATCTTTCAAGAGTGTATTCCTTGGTTATGCACAAGACCGAAAAGCTTACAAGTTTATGTACTGTCTACACATGAGACATTGATTAGCAGAGATGTTGTTTTTGATGAGCTAGCATCGTGGTATGGTAATCCAGTTGTAGTTGCTACTAATGGATTAGCCAACACTAGTAATGTTGAAAATAAAACTACACTGAGTACATCTATGAGTGTTCCTACAAGTGATAGGTCACCTACAGTAAGTCCTTGGTCAGGATGCTTGCGGAGTCATACTCCTATGTCCACTGACACGGATATGTCAATGAGGAGGAGATTGGGTAAGGGAAAAGAAAATATTCTTGAGGATGTGATATGTCCACTTACAGCAGGTTATGAGTCATCTAACAGCGACATTTTGGATAGCGAGTTGGACATTCCGTCTATTATGACGCTTGGAGCAAGGCAGAGTCGTTATGTACCGCCTCGTGAGAGGCAAGCGCAGAGTGAGCCACAGTTACGGAGATCTGAGAGAGTCAAAAACAGTTGACAAGTTTATATACACTGGTTATTTAACTTGGGTGTACAAGGTTAAGTGCAAGTCAGATGGTTCATTAGAATGCTATAAGGCCAGGCTGGTTGCAAAAGGGTATGCACAGCAGTATGGCTTTAACTATGAGGAGACTTTCAGTCTGGTGGCTAAAATGGCAATAGTTAGAATTGTCATTGCTTTGGCAGCATGCAAAAACTAGAAATTATGGAAAATGGATGTCAAGAATGTTTTCTTGAACGGTGATTTGGTTGAGGAAGTATATATGGAGCAGCCTGAAGGCTATGTTCATCCGGACTTTGCTACACATGTATGTAAGCTGAAAAGGCTTTATATGGACTGAAACAGGCACCTAGAGCATGGAATGCTCGGATTAGTAATTATTTATAGCAACATGGATTTAGATTGGGTGACGCAGATCACAGTCTGTTCACGAAGAAGACAGATCATGGATATGTGTTTCTAGTGGTTTATACAGATGATCTTATCATCACTAGAGATGATGAAGAGGGCATTGCTGAAATTAAATCATGTTTACAGGTTGAATTCAGAGTCAAAGACCTTAGTGAACTAAAGTATTTTCTTGGGATTGAGGTAGTCTCTACGCCTCAAGGTATATGGCTGCTACAGAAGGAGTATGCTCATGACATGTTACAGAAGTATGGTATGGCTTAATGCAAGCCTAGGAGACACCTCTTGATCAGAATGTCAAGCTACAGATTGATGTTGGGAATGACATAGAGAATGTGACCATGTATCGATATATAGTGGGCAGCTTGATATATTACCCACCGTCCTGACTTATGTTATGCAATGGGGCTGATTAGTCAGTTCATGCAGAAGCCTCGTAAACCACATTTAGATGCAATCAGGAAGATCATGAAATATGTAAAGGGTACTACTGATTATGGGATGTTTTATGCATATGGAAAATTCCTTGACTTGACAAGGTTTACTGATGCTAATTGGGCTAGTTGTGCCTATGACAAGAGGTCAATCAGTGGTTATGCATTTGGATTGGGCAGTAGTATGATCAGTTGGCAAAGTAAGAAACAGCCTACTATTGCGTTGTCTAGTACAGAAGTTGAGTACAGAGGAGCTGCCTTAACAGCTTGCGAAGCAGTTTGGCTAATGAAACTGTTGAAAGACTTGGAAATATAGTTGGAAAGCAGAGTGAGATTGCATTGTGATAACCTCAATAGTGTTATGTTGGCTAGCAATCATGTCTACCATGCTAGGTCCAAACATATTGAGGTTCACTACCATTTCATCATAGAAATGGTTCTTACAAGGCAAATTGACTTGATTCATGAGAAGACTGAAGACTAAGTAGCAGACATATTTACCAAGTCTCTTGGTAAAGAAAAGTTCATAAATTTCAAACAGCTACTTGGAGTTTATCAGATGGTTTAAGCTTGAGGGGGAGTGTTAGAATATCAAACTCATGTTACTCTTCACTCAGTCTATCATTATGTGTGTGACATTAGCTGGATACATCTGTACACGTGTGTGACATTCAATAAGTTGGTGTAGTCAGTGACTTAATCACAATTAGTCTTGGTTAGTCATACGTATGTGTATAAGTTTCTTTTAGTTAGTATGATGGAAGAATAATGGAAGAAGAACAACAATGAACAGAGGCTCATCTTCCGCTCCACTCTGTCTCTCTCCCTCTCTTCCAACATTTATGACAACCATATACCCTCTATTGAAGTCCTAATTATCTCTATGCCAAGAAAATAATGCAGCTCTCCCAAATCCTTCATCTCAAATTCGGTCTTGAGGATACCCCTCACATGGTCAATCTCTATCTCACTATCACCCACAATGATCAAATCATTTGCATATATAATAGTAACCACAATACTTGCATCACTCTCATGGACATAAAGTGAGTGATCAACATGTGCTCTACAAAATCCAATGCTAAAAAGGTATTTTGCAATCCTTTCATGCCATGCCATGGGTGCTTTCTTGAGCCCGTACAAGGCCTACAAAGTCTACATATATAATCTAGATGACTTTCATCCACATAATAAGGTGGCTGGTCCACATAGGCTTCCTCTTGCAACTCCCCTTGTAAGAATGCATTCTTAACATCCATGTGATGTAGCCACTACTATGAGAGTCCTTATAGTGGCCATTTTAGCTACTGGAGCAAACATCTCCTAGTAATTAATACCATGAGTCTACACATACCCTTTGGCAACCAATCATACCTTATAGCACTCAATAGATCCATCTGACCTTGTAAATCCATTTACACCCAATAACTTTCTTTCCTTCAGGTAAAGGCACCAACTCTTATGTGCCATCCATAAGTGCAACCATTTCTTCATCCACAGCATGATCCCAATGTATAAATTACATGGCACATCAAACAAAATCTGAGCATGGAGTAGAGAACACAGAGCAAATATGAGAAGAATAGAGACTGCTTTAATTTCAAACAAATTGATACAAAGATAGCTCTGTCTACCCATGCACTTCCACTGTGAAGCTTAGATGGCAATCCAAAATGATAGTAGGCAAAGAGATTAGGGTAGCTAGAAGAACTCTAATTAGGTGAAAGATAGATTGAAAATGGCTTTAGAGGGGTCTTCATCTTATAGCCTGAGAAGGTAGTAGTCTGGTCGACAAGTTTGACCATATTATGAACCTTCCCTAGTCGGCTAGGGAATATTTCTTTTACTCACATTAGAGGCCCCTAATAACTCCTACATCCCACAACTTGATGCATTGTGCCTCGAGTTGCTACCAGCATAACTACTCTATCTAACCCAAAAGCTAAATCCACAAAGGTCACATTTTGCCATCCTATCACATAGACCTCATCTAGCATTTTGTCATTTGGTCACATAGACCTCATCTAACATACAAGTCAGGACCCACCTAATGTCCATGTTCACACATGGCTTCTCTTCATAATGGGGGCCTTAAAACTTAGGGCACCATGGATCATAGGTGGCACCATACGAGGGTGGGGCACTAAGCATATCTAACACCTAATACTCATTATCCACATCATCCTTAGGGTTCCATATCTTGCACAACCTAACAGCCATCTATGCATAGTGATGAGCTACATAGCTATCATATATCGATCACTATATTGGGTTTCTTACTCTACTTTATTGGCCTAGGGACCTGGATCATTACTATATGCTTTAGCAACCTCTTGTGCCTTTTGCACACCAAGTGTTTTAATAGATAGAATCCCAAACTCATCTTCCAAGATCTGCTCAGAGCCATTTGAATTAGCATCAACATGGGAGAAATCTGATGATACATCTATCATAACATGTGAGTCCCTAGTTTTCTATTTACATTTTCTTAACATTTGTGATGTATTCGATGGAGCAAACTATGACCTCAATCTGCCACTCAAAGGCCTATCAATAAAACCATGACTAGAAGACCCTTGTGGCCCACTCAATCTCTACAATTGCTAATCTATTTTATGCACGGCCTTACTCTCATGCTCATCAACACAAACTGTATTATGCACATTACTATACCAACTACTCATTTCATAAAAAACGGCCTTACTCTCATGCTCATCAACACAAACTGTATTATGCACATTACTATACCAACTACTCATTTCATCAAAAATAATATCCTTGCCAAAAAATAGTATCCTTGCCAACTCTTAACTTACATATAACAGGTTATAACATCTATATCCCTTTTGCTCAAGAGAATATCCAATGAATACACATTTTCTGCTTTGGGATCCAATTTATTGTGCAACTCATTAGGAATATGCACATACACAATACATCCAAATACTTTCAAATGGGAAAATTTTGGCTTTCTACCTGTAAACTTCTTTTTGAGTGTCATATCATGTATAGTAGAAGTGGGTGTCCTATTCATAATGTATACAATAGTAGTAACTACTTCAACCCAATAGTAATGATGCAAGTTTCTTTTTTATATCAATGTACAAGCCACCTATGCAATATGCCTATTTTTCCACTCAGCAACTCCATTTTGTTGTAGAGTATATCTACATGTATACTACCTTAGTATACCATTCTTTTACAAAAATTCAAAAAAATCATTAGAGAGATATTCTCCCCCTCCATCTAACCTTAGATATTTAATATACAATCACATTTTCTTCTCAACCAAAACCTTAAAGCTTTTAAAGTGAGTGAACACCTCACTTTTTTCACGTATAAATTAAACCCATACCTTGTGAGTATGATCATCAATGAAGAAACCATAATATTTAAAACCAATCAAAGTTGCAGTCTTTGTAAGAACCCACACATCATAATGTATCAATTCAAGTAGCTTCTTGCCAGTATTTTTTCCTTTTGCAATCAATCTGCAATAATTTTTTAGATCTTCTACATAACAACCATCAGATTCCAATATGAGTAATGGGGTGAGTTGTATCATCCCTTGTCTCCACATACCCTAGAGGACTATGTATCTCTCTAAATCATTCTCCATGAGAAGTCATGTGGTTAGAAGCACATGAGTCTACATATAATACATCATTCTTTGATGAACTATCAATAGTCATAGTATTATAAAGTGCTGCATAACAAACAATTATTCAGTTTTATCATCATTGTTTCTTCTCCTAGATGCATAATTGTCTTGATATTTTTTTCCATTTCTAATTTTAGCCTTCTTTTTTAAGAAAGTTTTAGAAATTTGGCCTTTTTGAACACAATGCCAGTACTCCCTACTATCATTAGAATTTTGATGCTTATTAGAATCTGCAACTTTCCCTTTTTGGCTCCCCTTCCTCGGGATTATCCTCTATTTGGCTGTGCATCATAACATTAACCACAACCACCACCTTGGCCTCTGTCATAGCCTATACATTTGTTAGTAGAGTAAAATACATGTTCACACTTGTTTGTACTTTGAGAAGAAGAGGTATCCAAGCCGAGGTTCGTCTCCTCAAGTATCGACATAGAAATCAAGTCTGCAAAATCGGGGATATTATCCATTGTATTCATAGATGACTTGAAACTCTTGTATTCATCCCCAAGTCTATCTAAGCATGCATGCACAACATCATCATCATCAACTCTCACATTGATAGATCCAAGAGCTTCCACAATACTCTTAATTTTCAAGATATAATCATTTAGTGGACAGATTTCCTCCTTTCACTTGATTCAGCTCTAACTTAAGCTACAGCTTTTGGTAGCCTTACAAGATTCTTCTATACAAAAGTGAGGGTTTCAAATTTGTGTAAATAGCCCATCATGCTATATGTGACAATGATAGACAGCCAATACATGACTTTACTATGTGTCTACTCCCGATCTTTATTAGCCTTTACATGTTTTGTAGTAGCATTTCTCGAAGGAATTTCATGTGCTACTGCCATGTCTCCTTCAATGTGATTCCAAATACCTTTGCCTTTCAAGAAATTTTTTGTCCTAAAGTTTCATGCAGCATAATTGTTCTTATCATGCTTCTCCCTAACAATCTAGTTGAAGTTGTCAAAATTTTTGACAAAACAAACAACTTGCAAAAAACTATAATCCACAAGCAATCTGATACCAAGTGCACCATAAGTAAATATGTTGTCTTTTTCATTGAATGCAGAATAATAACTACAATCTACAATCTATATGCATATGACTTTTATGTTTACAACCTAGCAAACACCTAAAACCTTACAGAGTCAAAATATGTAACCTATATACTTGTAAGTAGTTGACACAATCAAAACTTCAATATACCCAAAAAGTGTTGTTGGGGACCACTTGCAAGTCCAAAATGGAGGTCGAAATGACCTCAAATGCAAAAAAACACAGTGCTACTGCCCTGAAGAGCTTATTTACAATATATACAGTGTTCTTTATGCTCACCAAATTTCACTGCGATCATAGACTACAACCCTACCAGCCTCTTGTGGACGGCTACAACCTAAGGTAAATCGAGCAAGGTGGAAGAGCTTCTTACCTGTTGCTTGCTTGCTTGATTTCATGCTCCAATGTCTTCACCACCTCAGGCTTCAATTGAGCTCCTTGCAACCATCGGATGCATCTGATATCTTGAAAATAGACATGAGGGGAGAGAGATGAAGGACCCAAGAACACATATACAAAGGTAATGGAGACTTGAGAACACAGAGAGCATGGAGAGAGGGGAGAGAGGTGAAGGACCCAAGAGCACATATTCAAAGGTAATGGAGACTTGAGAACACAGAGAGATAGGGTTGAAATCTTCTTCTTCTTCTTCTTTCTTATTATTACTTCTTCTTCCTTCACAAAAGAATTAATTCTACAACATGATAAAAGACTAATATAAAAGTACCACAATGTATGTACACATGGTCACTAAGTGTGAACCTGCTAAGGAAAGAAAAGGTGGCACAATAAATGTGCCATAATCAAGGATGAAATATGTGGGTATATTCCAACTATAGAGTCACTAGCGTATCCTTATGTCGGTCACTCAACATGCTATTGAATGATATCTTGCCACATCACCAAGGCACATAGTGGATGCCAGCTCATATAGAGCTCAACATATCTATGTTCATCATAATTTACATAGATGACCTGTTAGGCTATAGAAAAACCTTAGAAGAGCATAAATAACACTTAAAGTTGGTATTCAAGAAACTTCAACAACATAAACTATATGCCAAGCTTGAGAAGTATGAGTTTTTAGAGCTAGAATTCCTAGGATTGGTTACAGAGGGAAGGAAGGAATCAAGTAAAGTAGAAGTGAGGAAGAAGTGGCCATTCCTAAAAACAATGTAGGAAGTTAGGGAATTTCTAGGCTTCACATTATCTTATAGATTCTTTATGAAAGATTACAGCATGATCATAGCCACACTATCTCAAGTGGGGGAATGACCAACAAGCAACCTTTTGTTAAAAAGTACACGACACAATGGATAGAATTTGAGCAAGGAATAAAGAATATATAGCAAATAGGAGAAGAGCAGAAACTGCTTCTAATTTCAAATGAGTTGGCCCTATCCACGTGTGTGCTTCCACTATGAGCTTAGATGGCAATCCAAACAAATGATAGGTGAAGAGCTTAAGGCAAGTTGAAAGAACTTTGATTGGGTGAAAGATTGATTGATGATGGCTTTGGAGGGGTCTTCCTTTTATAGCTTGGGAAGGTAGTATGGTTAGCATGTCCAACCATATAATGGACATTTTCTAGAGTCGACTAAGGAATATTCCCTTTATCATTGAGCTAGGATTGCTGCTCCTAGACCCCCATCAGGGGGGGCCTATTCCCCTTTGAGACCCCCTAGCCAAGGGTTGCTTCTGTGAGCCGTACACCCCAAAATAGGGATCCTTGTTAATTGCCACACCACCCCGCAAGTCAATGCATTGTGCCTCGAGTTGCCATCATCATAACTACTCTATCTAACCCAAAGGCCTGATCCACAAAGGTCACCTTTTTTCCATCTGATCACATAGACCTCATCTGACATACAAGTCAAGACCCAACAGATGTCCAAACTCGCACATGGCTTCTCCTCATGATGGGGGCCTTACAACTTGTAGCACCATGGATCATTGGTGGTACCTTACAAGGGTAGGGCATTGAGTATATCTAGCATCTTTGACTTGATGGAGTGTATGGGCAAGACCCTCATACTCAAGGTGGTAGACTTCACAAAGCCCCTTGAGATCTCAAAAAATGCATTTGATTATGGCATTGGGGTAGTGTTGATGCAAGATGGCTACCCTGTTGCCTATGAATCCAAGAAATTCCCAAAAGTGAAAACTAGGTGAAGTACCCATGAGAAGGAGACACTAAGAGTGATACATTGCCTTAGAAAGTGGAAGCACTAGGTATAAGACAAACACATAGTTGTCTTCACATATAATATCTCTCTTGAATACTTCCAATCACAACCTAAATTTTTGGCTAAACAAGCAAGATAGCTGAACTTCTTAGTAGAATTTGGGATGGAGATCAAGCATAAGTTATATGTTCCACAAACAACAAGCAGATACACTTAGTCAGAAAGGAAAATTGAGGCCAATGAGTGTAGCCAACAATAACTTCTTAGAGCTAGTGAAGGAGGTACTAGAGGATGACAAGGAGATGTACGACTTGATAGAAGAAGTAAAAGCTTAGAAAACATTGCACAGAATGTATACACTTGAAGAAGGGATCATTTTTGTAGGCAAGAGATTGTACATCCTGAATAATGCAGAGCATGCCTTTTAAGCTTCAATCTCCATTATTTGCTTCAAATCCTCACACGATAATGTTAGCTCCCCATATTCTTGATAAGGATACCAAACTTTTAGATCTTCCATGGACCACATGTCTACAAGGAAGTGTTATTAAGTATTAGCATTGACATGTACATAGAGCAGGAGCTCATCAATATGCTATGGCTACAAAAGAAGATGTAAGTCTACAAACAACCTCTCTTGCTCAAAAGTGCCCCTTTTCATTGCTAGCCCTAGAATCCTTGAGGAGACACTTCTTCAGGGAAAACATGAAGGACGAGGTTATTAACTATGTGAAAACATGCCCAATTTGCCAACTAGTGAAAGATCCTTACAAAAAGGCAACCAACTTGCTTCCAATACCTAGCCGCCCATGCGACAGCATAAGCACAGACTTCATTATGGAGCTCCTAGAATCCCATGGGTATATCATCATTTTTGTAGTGGTGGACTATTTTTCAAAAAAGCTTACTTTATACCATCCAAGCTAGCATTGAATGCCAAGGAGGTAGCTTGCCTTTTCTTCACTCATGTCCTCAAGTTACATGGATTACCCTTAGCCATTATATCAGATCGATGGTTGATTCAAGAGACATGTGGAAGGAACTCTTCAAGATTTTAGAGACAAAAATCAAGTTTTCCTTATCCTGCCACCCATATAAAAATGAGAAAATAGAATGAGTGAATCGGGGAATTAAAGACTATCTCACAAATTATGCTCGAGTGGACCAAAAGGATTGGGCCTTATACTACAAAGCTCAATCCACTCAACAATAAGTTACACCCTCTTTGATTTAGCCACAGGAAAGAGGTCATCACCCCTTTAGCCTCATCCTAAACAAAAGATCAGAATGTACAATATTTCTTAAGAATATGGAGAGAGAGAAAGAAAGAAATGGAATAGCCAAGTAGAGTCTAAAAAAGAGCAAAATCACCATGACCAAACAAGCCAACAAGAAGTGCAAAACAATCCTCTTCTCCAAGGAGACATGTTCCTTGTTAACAAGAAGTGCAAAGCAATCCTCTTCTCTAAGGAGACATGTTAGCTCTAAGCATATGTCCTTACCCAAAAACATGAGCCCAAAGTTCAATCATCGATACTATGGACCATACCAAATCATCCGAGTTCTGAATGAGATAGCCTACAAGTTGGACCTATTAGAGAGCATCTGTGTGCACAATGCCTTCCACGCACGCCATCTGCATAGGTTCTATCCAAATACCTAATGGTGATAGCACACTCTAGTACTCCATTTCAAAGGCCCCTTTGAAGTCGAGGCAATCCTTCAACACCAAGAGCATAAGCGCTACCTTGAGTACCTCAGCAAGTGGAAAGGATGCTGATGGGACCTAAAATGGGCCGGCATTGGCTCATGCACTAGCCGGACCTCTATCATGCGCTCAACAACCCCATGGCCTCGCGGCCAGGAGCGTGGATGACACATACATCATCTTCCTAAACATCTTGCGTTTGTATTACGTCTCTAGTCCAACTCTAACCCAATTAACACTCCTCAGAGGGAGTCCCAACACATTGCCAAATAGCACAAAGTACAAACATAGGAGGTTCTCCCACGGCTGACTGCCGCTACCTCACTGCGACTCTCCTACACCTTGGGGATTGGCCCCTCGATGCGTCGCTAAACATATATAACACAATATAGCACATATTTCTACTCAAGGTACCAATTATTCGTATCCAGGGATGTACCATTTTCCTCACTTTACTTTCCCTTAGACCCAACGCCTAGCCTACCGCTTGGGACAACCTTACTCGCTCAACGTTGGTCATATTCCTCTAGAAAGCAATTGCCATGCATCCAGGAGATATTGTCTAATACCTTTTAAATTTCTTTATGATTCATGCAAATTGTGAATGTCCATGTGCTCAAGCAATTAAGAAAATCAGCATTGGTGCACATGTGCAAAAGCATTCTTTCAATGAATTTGACTATCGCTCGTATACGGCGTTGCATGAACCTAGCACCGAGAAGACCTCGTGCTACTAGGTTCCTACTTTAAATTAACGACCGATCTATATGATATGCATAAAAACCAGCAAGCTTTTCATCATTTCATTCAGCATTTAAACACCTTTTATACACTCTACCCCCTCACCCGTTTAGGTTGTGCATGGTTCATAGGTTTAGGGTTCATTTCCATGTTTTTATTGTATAAAAAGCCATAAAAACTCACTAAAACATAAAGGTAGGGCTGAACTGAGGCTAAACCTCATACTTCAGACCCCCCATATATCCACAAACATGGTTCTTATTTTTCCTTAATTTTCGGCACTCAAAATCCATTTTTTCCTTATTTTTACCCATTTTCCCTATTTTTCTTGTATTTTTTGCAATATTAAATGACTGAAAATACAAAATGAGTTGTGGATTGTGGCCCTTAGGTTCATTTGCAGCAAAACCATAAATTTAGCTGGTGTGCCTTATTACATTTTCCATTTATGTCTCAAAAACACCCAATTTTCCCATATTTCACGTGTTTTATGGGTTTTACACTATTAATTTCATCCACAACACTTATGATTTTCTGATTTTCTGAGCATAAACAATTGGAAGACATTGCAAACAACATTATAATGCATAATCATCCCATGGGAACAAATATTCATGAAGCAAATTGCATAAAATATCAATTTTCTTTGTAAAAATGAGATTACCGTTCTTTGCGGGTTGCGGGTTTTTATTTGTCATATCTCAGGACTGATTTCTAGCCACCAATAATGCTCATGATAGTCCACAATCAGCAATCTTCCTTCCTCTTGAACCACGGAGCAATCCGGTCTTCATTGGACAAGCATCCGTCATCCATTCTTCTTATTCTTCTTCACCACATGAATCTGCCTTTAGGGGAGAGAGAGGGAGGAGAGAGAAAGACTGAAATCAGAATTCTTCATAGAGACCACCATTGGAGGAGCGAAACACGGTGATAGAGTCAGCATCCAGGGGGGATTGAAGCCCCATGATCAATTGGGGGGGTTGCTCACAGGCAGGAGATGGCATGATCAACAAGGGGGCGTAAATTTCGGTCCCTCCCTGATCACGTTTTTTCTATTCTCTCTCATCCCACGATTTCATGTTAACTAAAAGTTTGGCATAAAATGCCCCCTAGCCCCCAAAGGTCACCACTCCTTTGGCCAAACTCATACCACCTTTTCAAATCTTGCCCACTTTGTGGCCATTTCCCCGTTCGGACTCCAAATTCAGCTCTGAAAAATCCTGGGCGTCCGGCTTGGCATCCAGCATTGGCCGCTAACTCTTCTCAACCTGCACGATAGTCTGAAAAATTATGAAAAATCAACAAGTGTCACTCGGGCGCCTTTAAAGCTCTTTGGCGCTTAAAATCGATCGAGCCGCCGCCTTCGACGTTGAATATTTTTCCCTTGATATTCGTAATTTTTAGCTATTTTTAAGCACTTCTCGGCACCAAAATTCTGCTCTCATTGGCGACCACGGGATAGGGCAACTCAGCCCGTCGAATCCCACATCAAATTTGCACAAAAACAACCAAAGGGAGCATCAAGCTGATACAAAATAGATACATATGAAACACAGCACAATGCTCACTCTACCCCCTAACAAAACCAAGGCATGACATCCACAAGGAGTAGGCCTAGCATAATCTGATAGAAGATCCGAAGCTAGTCACTAACCGACTGCTCCAACATGGCCAAACGAAAAAGAACTATCAAAGAGGTTGCCCTAAGTGGTGGTCTGAACTACCTACCTAACTAAGGACAACACAACTAGGAACTCCTACTAGGCGAGGACTCCTATAGCCTGATCAAGAAGTGTTTTCTTTTAGCATATTTCTTCTCTTAGGGTTTTTTTCTTATTTTATTGACATTCTTGGGTATGTAAAAAGGAGGGAGCTGAGCGTAGTGACCCAAGGAGAACAGGGCATCGGCCTCAAGACCTGTCTCAGTACCCAAGAACCTACCAAGCCCTCGCAAGGCGACACTTAATCTTTTTTTTATGCTCACTTTTATTTTCGCTCCAATCTTCCTTCATTTCTTCTTTTCTAGCAAGAAGCCATCCCTAGGAAGACAAGGCATCGGCCCCGGGTCTGACTCGTTCCCAGAAACCTACCAGGCCCTCGCTAGGCAATGATCAACTACGTATAAATTTTCATTTCATTTCTTTTCTATTTTTATAGGGGTTAGAACCCCTTTTTACACACCTTAGTATCTATATTTATTATCTTGTCAGATATTCAGGGTTTTTTCCCTTTATCATCTTTATTTTCCTTCTGGCAGGCTTCTCTAACGGCCTCACAACTAACAATAACTCCTAGAACGGCTGCCTAACAGGCTAGCAAAACAGGGTCACTAGGACTCCCTACTAAAACAGGTCTTTTGATGTCGGACAATGTCTTTACAGGAGGCAACAACTACTCAGACCTCCCTCAAACATACTGAACCTAAACCTGGGACTTCATGCCTTGGGGCGCCGGTCCCCAACAAGAAACGAAAAACCCCTTAACAAGTACGCAAACACATATAACATGAAAACCACAGTACTCATAAAGGAGAGAAATCACCTGGATAGGGCCACATGAAGCGTCGATGCCGCGACAAAGGCTCCCTCCAGCTCCACGAAATCTGCCAAGCACAGGACTCAAACAAGAAACCATTAACCGTACCTGCACTAAACAGACAACTGGCCCTCTTGGCCTAATGAAATAATATAAAGTAGCACCTACACACCCTTCCCTGGAAGAGCACAGATATACAATAAGAGGCTCCCTCCAAGGAGGAAAAACAGGCTCGTAGCCCTAAACTAAATGCATAAGGTTATGACACATCCCTCCTGCATATAGAGCAAGAGGCGTACGCATAATATGCTGTCTAATGAACCTATGGGTCCCAGATAATAACGGTAGATTGGTCTCGGCTACTCTTTACATCACCCATATCAACCATCGTCTGCCATATATCGCATGCTCTGATAACATCCCCCACAAGCGACCGGGTCCTGTTTCATCATTGATAACAATATCCAGACTAGGACCACAATTAAAGAAGAGGTCTTCTTCATAAGCAAGATTTGCCAATGAATCCGCAAACTGATTCCAGTAACGTGGAATTAGCTGAAAAGACACTCTCTCAAACTCCTCAAGTAGGGTCATCGCAATCCGATGATACATACAAAGAATGGGATTCTGCACTGTGTATGTCCCATCTAGTTGATTCAGGATCAACTGGGAATCCCCTTTTACTAACAATTGACGAATACCACCTTGTTTGGCAATATACAATCCCATAATCAAGGCTTTATACTCTACCATGTTGTTAGTGAATCCTACCCCGAGATAAGCAACTAACTTCATCGCAACTCTGCGTTGGGGGTCTCGGATTACTAGTCCCACACTTCCTTTTTTATTAGGGCCCCTGGACGCTCCATCAAATTATAATGTATATGTCCACAATGGGTTTACACAGCCGGCCATCACGAACTCCTCTATTCGTAATTATGATAATCAAAGTTTAGCATATTGAGAGGATGAACTGACAGCTCCATCCCACCGTCTTCATTGAACTCAACAGGGATACTCGTCAACAGTCGTAAACAGTGATGGCAGAAGACTTTGATCTCCCACACAAAGGTTCTGTCTTCTTGCTCAATCACTTTATATCCTTTGCTTCACCAGATAAGTTTCCCCTGATGGTACCTTTGCTCCAGATATGGGTGCTCCAAATAAGGGATTAACCGACCCATCAACCGTCTTTTAAGCTCTTTTCCGTAGGTCTCAAATCATCCCTAGCATGGACCTACAATGCATTTTCTTTGTATTAGCATACTTAAAAATAATAAGGTTTAATCTTATTAAGATTAACCTTATTCTTAAACTCTACTCCCTATAGATCAACTAATAGGGCTGTAGACCTATTTTTCCCTAACCTGACAATCTTGTAGGGCCCATCCCATTTAGGTTCCAATTTCCCTGGAGTGCATCATAATACAAAACCAGTTGCCCCTTCTTAAAGGTATACTTCTTCGCTTTCAGGTCATACAGCTGTTTCATGCGACGTTTAGCCACCTCTTGATGTAACAGGCTTTGCAACTTAATTTCATTTAGGTGCGCTAAGGTCGTAAATCGCTCTAATAGGGCGTCCTCATTACCCAAAGAATAGTTTATTGCGAATCTAATGGTCGGCAACTCAATTTCTAAGGGTAAAACGCACTCTTCACCATAAACTAGTTTGAACGGCATGTGTGGCTCGCTTGAACGTGGTATTATATGCCCATACTGCCACATATAGCTTCTTATCCCAGTCGCTTTTCTTTTCAGATACGACTTTCGATAGATACCCACAAGCTGCTTGTTGGTACTTTCAACCTGTCCATTTGCCTACGGATTATAAGGAGTCGTTTTATTGTGCTTGATTTGCCAAGCCTCAGTCAAGCTTTTGATCACCTTATTCAGGAAATGGGTTCCACGGTTTGACACCAATTCTTTCGAGGGACCAAAATGGCATATTATCTGCTCTAAAAGGAAACTAGCAGTTTCTTTAGCATCATCTTTCCTTGTTGCACGTGCTTCTGACCACTTTGTGAAGTAGTCAGTTGCTACAATAATATACCTCTTTTGCGCAGTCGACGACGGAGTAATAGGACCCACAAAGTCTATTCCCCACTTCTCAAATGGAAGTATCGCCATAATAGAGGTTAGTGGTCTTTTCCTATTCTCTCAACTATCATGTCGTTGACAAATATCGCATCTCTTAACATACACGAATGCATCCTGGAAGATGGCAGGCCACCAATAACCTGCTCGTAAAGCCTTTTGTGCTGTAAGCCGTCCAGCAAAATGGCCTCTACAAGCGAAATCATGGCACTCTTCCAAAATGAATGGCACCTCGTCAGGCATCACCCATCGGCGATAGATGTCATCAACCCCTTGCCGATATAGTGTACCTGCGATCAAAGCAAACTTTAATGCCTGTTGCTTAATTTTCCTTCTCTCAGCTTTAGATAGTTCGTATCCAGCCTCTCCTGTCGATAAATAATGCATTATTGCAGCATACCAGGAGGGAATAGATGCCATATCTATCTTAAATAACGACTCCATGTCACTACCTTCAGCCACACAGATTCTTTCGGCTCCCCAAAGTCCACAAGACATTCCACAATACCCTGTAACCTTGGTGGCTTACTCCTGATTTCATAATCAAACTCCTGCAAAGTGATTAACCACTTCGCTAGATGATCAGGCGGCTGCAGCTTATTCATCAATAATTGAAGCCCCTCCGCCTTCGTATAAAGCATAACTTTCACATAGAGAATATAGTGCCTGAATTTCTTGGTCCCAAAGACCATCGCAAGACACAACTTCTCCATGTAGGTATAATTGATCTCGGATACCCCCAACTTCCGGCTAGCAAAAGCAATCGGGTGATACCACTTTTCTTCCCAAATTTGGGCTAAACAGCAGCTGATACTATGCATGGTGGCTGCTAAAAATATATAAAATACCTCACCTCTTTTAGGTGCTTTTAAAACGGAAGCTTTTACTAGCTCCTGCTTCACATCCTCGAAAGCTACCTTACAGGGGTCACCCCATACAAACAAACAGCTAAAGGACAATAGATTTGTAAGCGGCAACGTTCTTTCTGCCAAGGCATTTATGAATCTACGGTAATAACCAACCGAAGATAAAAAGCTATTAACTTCTTTCAGAGTGCGTGGTGGATCCATGGCAACTATGACTTTGACCTTCTCAGGATCTGCGCAATTCCTACCGAACTGACTACATGGCCCAGCAATAGCCCATAAGGTACACCAAAAACACACTTCCGTGGGTTTAGAGCGATACAAAATTGTCTGTAGCGCTCAAAGCAGTTTCTTAAAATGATCAACTGCCTTTCCCTCTGTCACCGAATGTCTTATCTGCTGTTCGTTGCCACGAATCAGGCGCATTGCATAAACCAAAGGCCATCACATGGTACGCAAAAGTACCAAAGACAGTAATAAAAGTTGTTTTCAACTTGTCCTCTTCTGCAATTGCCATCTGGTTATATCCTGCAAAGCAATCCATAAACGAATATATCTCCCTACCCGCTAATTGATCCAAAATCTGGTCAATAAATGGCAACGGGTAGTAATCCTTAACTGTCTGTTTATTCAGCTCTCTAAAATCCACACATAATCGGATTTGATTATTTTTCTTCTTTCTGACCACAACTGGCGAATACCATTCCGTGTGTTGCACAGGAAAAATCAAACCCGCTCTTTGAAGCTTCTGTAACTCTTCAAACCGCACGTCCCTCAGTTCGAAAGGCATACGCCTTACTTTTTGTTGTACAGGGCGGCTTCCTTCTTTTACAGGAATAGTATGAACAGCCAGGCTGGGAGGAATGCCTCTCAGCTCATCATAACTCCAAGCAAAGATGTCACGAAATTCTTGAATCAAGGACATATAGTCCTCCCTTTCTACTGAGCTGAGCATAGAACCTAATTTAATTGGCCGCGAATCATTTGGCGTGCCAAGGTCTAACTCAATTACATCTGCATCTCTTATACGATCTTGAGCCTCTATCGGCTCGTTCAGAGTGATTTGATAGATGTCTTCCGTGGTGGATCCCTCTTTGGACTCATCACTCGATGATGTCTCACTAGCGGATAAATCCTCTAATGTCTCCAATTCTGTGGAAGATATAGGAGCTCTCTCACTCTGCGGGGACTCAGGATAGGCATCAATCACCACGCGCTGAGCACCTCTGCCGCAGCCGACCGGCGGGTATATCCACTTGGCAGTCTGCTTGCAAGATCCAAGATCGTCCAAGTAATACTCGGTAACTTGGATGCCCTGCAAAACGAATTACCCTAAAGTCCAACAGACATTCTACATTTGCAACAGTGACATGGACCTTAGTAATGCAGCCTTCCGGCTGTCTCAAACTATCATCCGCCATTCTGAGAATTGTGGAGGTATCTTTCTGGATCGCAAGACCCAACCTTTCCATCAATTCAGAACTCATAATGTTAACATATGATCCCGTGTCGACAATGGCATAATCTACTAATATCCTATCGACATAGACTGCAACCCTTGGGCAATGCTTCTCAGCATGCTCGAACCAGTCATCACCAACTCGCGCAATACCCAAAGGTTCTACGATATACCCGGTACGCAGGATCTTTCTAAATTCCTTGCATACACCTAGAGAAAGCTTAATAAGCTGTAAAAGGTTCACATCTGGCTTGACTTCGCAAAGAGAGCTCGCCAGATCGAATTCATGATAGTTCGGTAGAGTTTGCTTTTCATGCCAAACCATCCGCTCTTTAGGTCGCTAAACCAGCTTTATTACCTCTTTTTGAACTTTCACCTTCTTCCTCGGTGGTTCCTTATCCTTCTTAACGTCGGCTTTACTCTCCATGGGCTTCAGAGGTCCCCCTTCCATGGTAGGATCCAGAACTTGCGTTCCTTTGTCGCCCTGTTTAGGGTTCCCGTCGATAGGCTTATCCTTGTCGGCCTCTCTACCCTTTTGACCTCTTGTAAGAACAGCTCGCAGATTAGAGGTTTCAGCGTCATTAATGCGCATAGCCTCAATCAAACTAACCCCACTACCACTAGGCAGCTCCTCCACTGTAGTCTTTGGTCGTTGGAGTATTTGTTTAGGCCCGTCTTCTCGCTGGGAATCATTTCCTTGCGCACGATAATTAACAGGTCCTGGTTGCCGACTACCTCGCTGGAGGGAACTAATCTTACTCCAGCAAGTGGCTGCTAAATGGCCGAATTTTCCACAAATGTCGCACGACATTTGGGCAATTTCGTGGATAATGTTGCCTACCACACCATTTGCAGCTAAACCTCGAAGGTGCACCCTCATCTGGGTATCTACTTCCTATCAAATTTTGTTGCTTTTTAAGAAAGTTGACATCAACGGCTATTTGTCGATACTGCTCCGTAATCATGTCGGTATAATGCTTCATCATGTCCTTAACCTCGCCAAGAACATTGGAAGCACTCGACTCGTAGCATTGATCATTACCCTGTCGTTCCATTGGCCTAACAATTCGATTAGGCACTGGTTGTTGAACCACAGGCATGGTATTAGGATTACTGCCTGGCTTCCACCATTTGGAGCCATTTGACTTCCCGTAGGCATTGACATGCTAGGGGGAGCTGGTAATAAAGGCACATTCTGCATCATGTTCCCTCTCCCATTAGGATTAGCCATCGATATCCCTTGGCTACTACTGCCATTGGCCGTCGCCATATTATTTCCCAATGCTAGACCCATATTCGAATTGGCACGAGAGGCATAGGCTGCTTGTAGTCGGGATTCCACTTCTTGTGCTCGTGTAATGGCAGTATCTATATCCCCCAAAGGGACACTACTCAACTGCAACTGGATGTTAAAGTCCAAACCATGTAGAAAATATTGCAATTGGGCAGCTGCGGGGATAGGAATAGAGGTGTCCAACTTACGGAAAACCTCTTTTAGTTTCTTCGCATAAGCACGAATATCCTCGTGTGGTTCTTGGCGGGTTACGTTAAGTACACGCAACCAATATTGCCCACCCCTTTCAGGGGCAAACTCCCTTCGAAAAGCTCCATAAAATGAATCAATGTTCAATATGGTTCCGGCTTCTAAACCATGATACCATATGGCAGCTCTTCCTTTGAGAGTCATGTTGAAGAACATCATTAAATGTCCTTCTTCTTGGATGCGACAGTTAAACATCAGCTTTTGAAACTCCCTGATGTGGAGTTCCGCATCTTCCTCAACTAGCCCATTAAAAATGGGTAGCGGGTAACCTATAGCCGGCAAATCCGTCGTTCCTGCAGGAATTGTAATGGGTTGTGCCATGGTGAGAATTGGGTTTGCACTAGGAATAGGGGACGGTGGAGTTACACCTCCCGCACTTGATGTAGAGTGGCTTATGGAAGAAAGGGGAGCACTAGAGCTTCCACCTTCTCCTAACTTACTGCTTGTGGCACCAAGACCACTAGATCCACTCCCTCGTAAGGGTTCAGCATCGCTACGCTTAGGGGAATACCTCCTAAAAATTTCAGCACGCCGCCTAGCTCTTTCATCTCTCTCTTGCTTTTGGATTTCGGCTAGACGATGCTTATCGATGAATAACGGGTCAATCGCTGTATCCTTTGGCATAAACTGCTAACTGGTCCCTAGACAACCAGGATTCGAGGACCGCCACTTCTAAGCGGCTCCCGACAGACGCACCACTAATGGGACCTAAAACGGGCCGGCACTGGCTCATGCACTAGCCGGACCTCTATCATGCGCTCAACAACCCCACGGCCTCGCGGCCAGGAGCGTGGATGACACATACATCATCTTCCTAAACATCTTGCATTTGTATTACGTCTCGTAGTCCAACTCTAACCCAATTAACACTCCTCAGAGGGAGTCCCAACACATTGCCAAATAGCACGAAGTACAAACATAGGAGGTCCTCCCACGGCTGACTGTCGCTACCTCACTGCGACTCTCCTACACCTTGGGGATTGGCCCCTCGATGCGTCGCTAAACATATATAACACAATATCGCACATATTTCTACTCAAGGTACCAATTATTTGTATCCAGGGATGTACCATTTTCCTCACTTTACTTTCCCTTAGACCCAACGCCTAGCCTACCACTTGGGACAACCTTACTCACTCAACGTTGGTCATATTCCTCTAGAAAGCAATTGCCATGCATCCAGGAGATATTGTCTAATACCTTTTAAATTTCTTTATGATTCATGCAAATTGTGAATGTCCATGTGCTCAAGCAATTAAGAAAATCAGCATTGGTGCACATGTGCAAAAGCATTCTTTCAATGAATTTGACTATCGCTCGTATACGGGGTTGCATGAACCTAGCACCGAGAAGACCTCGTGCTACTAGGTTCTTACTTTAAATTAACGACCGATCTATATGATATGCATAAAAACCAGCAAGCTTTTCATCATTTCATTCAGCATTTAAACACCTTTTATACACTCTACCCCCTCACCCGTTTAGGTTGTGCATGGTTCATAGGTTTAGGGTTCATTTCCATGTTTTTATTGTATAAAAAGCCATAAAAACTCACTAAAACATAAAGGTAGGGCTGAACTGAGGCTAAACCTCATACTTCAGACCCCCCATACATCGACAAACATGGTTCTTATTTTTCCTTAATTTTCGGCACTCAAAATCCATTTTTCCCTTATTTTTACCCATTTTCCCTATTTTTCTTGTATTTTTTGCAATATTAAATGACTGAAAATACAAAATGAGTTGTGGATTGTGGCCCTTAGGTTCATTTGCAGCAAAACCATAAATTTAGCTGGTGTGTCTTATTACATTTTCCATTTATGTCTCAAAAACACCCAATTTCCCCATATTTCACGTGTTTTATGGGTTTTACACTATTAATTTCATCCACAACACTTATGATTTTCTGATTTTCTAAGCATAAACAATTGGAAGACATTGCAAACAACATTATAATGCATAATCATCCCATGGGAACAAATATTCATGAAGCAAATTGCATAAAACATCAATTTCCTTTGTAAAAATGAGATTACCGTTCTTTGCGGGTTGCGGGTTTTTATTTGTCATATCTCGGGACTGATTTCCAGCCACCATTAATGCTCATGACAGTCCACAATCAGCAATCTTCCTTCCTCTTGAACCACGGAGCAATCCGGTCTTCATTGGACAAGCATCCGTCATCCATTCTTCTTCTTCTTCTTCACCACATGAATCTGCCTTTAGGGGAGAGAGAGGGAGGAGAGAGAAATACTAAAATCAGAATTCTTCATAGAGACCACCATTGGAGGAGCGAAGCACGGCGATAGAGTCAGCATCCAGGGGGGATTGAAGCCCCATGATCAATTGGGGGGGTTGCTCACAGGCAGGAGATGGCATGATTAACAAGGGGGCGTAAATTTCGGCGCCTCCCTGATCGCGTTTTTTCTCTTCTCTCTCATCCCACGATTTCATGCTAACTAAAATTTTGGCATAAAATTCCCCGTAGCCCCCAAAGGTCACCACTCCTTTGGCCAAACTCATGTCCACCTTTTCAAATCTTGCCCACTTTGTGGCCATTTCCTCGTACGGACTCCGAATTGAGCTCTGAAAAATCCTGGGCATCCAACTTGGCATCCCGCATTGGCCAGTAACTCTTGTCAACCTACACGACAATCTGAAAATTTATGAAAAATCAAGAAGTGTCGCTCGGGCGCCTTTAAAGCACTTTGGCGCTTAAAATCATCCTAGATCGAGCCGCCGCCTTCAATGTTGAATATTTTTCCCTTGATATTCGTAATTTTTAGCTATTTTTAAGCACTTCTCGGCACCAAAATTCCGCTCTCAGATGCCCTCTTAAAGAAGCTACTTCAATTTCAAAAGTAGAGGCTCGTGAACATGGAAAAGAGGTCTTCACTACTAGCATTACACCACCCTTTCCCATCCCCTCCCTAAAAAGTTCTTCAAGGAAAGAAGCAAAAATTTTCTCTCTTTTTTCATTTCTTTTTTAACTCTTCCTTTTCTTCTTTTGACCTTGCCTTGTTCCTTAATAAACAAAAACCCCCTTCCTCCCCTTTCACAAATCCATTCATCCTTGTGGTGAGAGAAGGCTTTTGAGAGTGAGAGTGAGAGAGAGAGAGAGAGAGAATGTGTGTGTGTGTGTGTGTGTGTGTGTGTGTGTGTGTGTGTGTGTGTGTTTCTTTCGAGTAGCATGCAAACTCTGGAAAAAGGCTTTTGATGAGTAGCCCTTATCCATGAGGGGCTTCATTCTTGCCCTTATCTACCATTTATGCAATTTCCTCTGATCATTGACAGCAAGCTTAGATTGGGCATGTGAGAGGGAATCTTTTTCCAAATCAAAAAGTGACCTTGACTGAGAGATTTTAGTCAATAGTTGTGCTGTCCTTTTTGCATTTTTAACCTCATTCCTCCATTCTTCCATATGCCATTTCCCGTATTGCGTAATGACATTCTGCACACGGGAGACGAAACTATCCCAGGCATAATTCATATCCTCCTGTGCATGTAATGACAAGGGATGAATGGCCAATCTGATCATTTGCTGAAAATGATGATGCTGAAAATATGCCCAATTAACACGCAATAATCTTCTTGAGAAGAGTGGCAGATCATCCAGAGGCATGCCAAGTTGCAAATTCATCCACAATGGAGCATGATCTGACAAACCCAATGAAAAATCTGTAAGAAGATGGGGGCTGAAATCTGCAAATTGTTGTGGATGAAAGAGATACCATCTATCAAGCCTTGCCCAATATGTGGTAAATGCATTATGGTGAAAGGTATATCCAAGGACTGACCCTTGGAGAAGTATCCATAAGTCTTCAGCTTGCATAGAAAGTAGCATATCATTCCATTTTTGCATTTCCAATGATAACATATGAGATCGGGAAGTAGTATTATCTCTAGGCAGGGGGGAGTTATTAAAATCTCCACAGATAAATGCATTGGATCTCCATGGATATCTGCCTATAGAATCCCACAAAGAAGCCCTCATGGCAAAAGTGTGAGAGGCATATACCGATGCAAACTCAAAAATATCACCATTGACATTACATTGTATAACTATCCATCTGCCACACTGTTGTCATTAAAGGCCAGCTGAGGTTCCAACTCATGTCTTACCAGTATGCATACACCTGAATAGGTATTAGTACCAGCATAATATATATCATAGCCGCAGAAAAAAACATGATGTCCAGCCATAGAGTGTTGATTGTGCTCTTGCAAACAAACTATATCAGGCTGCATTTTATGTACATAATTCCATAAAAGCCTCCACTTCGAAGCATTGCAGAGGCTCTGTACATTGTATGTAAAGCACTTAAGTGTTTGAAACATAAAAGAGGTCCTCTTGCAGATGATTAATGTTGCCTAGCAAGAAAATCAGTTGCTGCACTCTTGGAAGCATGGCTTAGTCAAGCTTGTGCCCAAAAAACATCTCAGTGATCATATATCAGATTGGAGGCCCATTACCTTGATGCCTGTGCTTTACAAACTTATTGCCAAAATGATTGTGCATAGGCTACAGGGGATGCTGCATGCAAGACTTCATCTTCATCAGTATGGGTTTGTGCCGAGAAGACAAATCCATGACAATATATCCAATGCCTTGACTGCAATTGAATATGCTAAACACTCGCATCAAGACGTAAGGCCTTTGATAATGTCCAATGGGATTTTATTAGGCTTTGGTCCCAAGATGGCAAATGCTTTTTACTGGCTTTACTCTAACTCTACTGCTCAGTGCATTTTGGGGGGGCATTTGTCTCGCTCATGGATATTGGGTCGATCAGTCAGGCAGGACTGTCCTCTTAATGCTCTTTTCTATGCAATTGTGACCCATCTGGTGGGGGGCGGCGGAAGGCGGGCCCAGGGAGGCCAGGCGGGGCGGGGCGACGACCGTCAGCACGGCGGGTGGTGGCGGGCGGAATGGCGAGGGCCCAGGCGACGCTAAGCGAGGCGGGGCCAGCAAGGCGGCGACTGCTGAGGGGCCGAGGAGGAAACGGCCAAGGGGAAGGCGGAGTGGGAGGAGGGTGAATGGGGGGTGGCGAGAAGGGGAGGACGCCCGGTGGGAGGGGCAGAGGGGCGGGAAGGAAGCGAGCAGGCCAGGGAGGCGGCGGCCGTCAGCACAGCGAGTGACGGCGGGCCCAGGCGAGGGGAGAGGAGGGAGGGAGGAGGGAGGAACAGGTGGGGGAATGGGGGAGGAGATATGGTGGAAGGGAGGGAGCAGAGGAGGGTGGAGTAGGGGAGGAAGAGGTGGGTAGGAGGGAGGGTGTCGGGGAGAGAGAAAGGGGGGTGGTTGGGATAGGGGAGGGTGCCCATGGAGGGCAGGGATGGAGATAATGAAATTTTTTTAAAAATAATAAATAAATTTTTTTGGTTAAAATAATAAATAAATTAAATAAAAGAAAGGCGTGCCCCCGTCCCGCGTGCGTGCGCGGGGCCGGGTAAAAACATTTACCGTGACGGGATTAGAATGGCGCCGGGATGTCGGTACGGGGCACGCATACGCGACCGGGGCGTATGGAGACGCGTGAAATCGAAAACGGGTGCGTTCACGCATGGGACGATGCGCGCGAAACACGTATAAACAAGGAAAAATTAATATCTCCCAATCCGTGCATCGAAACGAAATAGCGTAAAAACAAAAATTGTGTAGGACGGCAGGGGAAAGACAAAGGAAACGTGCAACGGGGGTTCCGGGGGGGTAAAGGGCGTTCACATGCAACAAACATGAAAAACGGTCCCAAAAACGCAAACAAAAATTAATATCGGAAGATTCATGCATCGGAACGAGGTGCAGGAAGAAGGAAAAATGTGCAGAAAGACGTGCCCGACAATCCTATCATGTCAAAACATGGTTTTGACTGAGATAAGATGCGTTCACATGGAAAAAACCCAAAAAACAGACCCGAAAATGGAATCGAAAATTAATATTGGACGAACTGCTTGCCGGAATGTCATGCAGTAAAAAGGAAAAATGTCCGCAGGAAGGGGTGGCACAGGGTTGTCATGTTAAAACACAGTTCCGGTGGAAGTAGGAGCGGTTCACATGCGAAAAAAACCAAAAATACACCCGAAAACACATTTAAAAATTAATAAGTAAAAATCCAGAAGTCGAAAGAGAGTGGAGGAAAAAGGAAAAAGGTGGGGGAAGGCGCGATGGACATGGCTGTCAAATCAAATTGGAATTCCGATGCAAACAGGGCAGGTTCAAATGGAAAAATGTCAAAAAGACACACAAAAAAAGTCCTGAAAAACCGCAAAATTACTATTGGACAAACCGTGCATCGGAAGGACACAGAGTAAAAAGGAAAAATGTCAGGGAGAAAGTAATTGGTAGGGCTATGATGTCATATCACAGTTCCGAAACAAGAAAAGCGCGTTCACATGGAAAATTGACCAATTTACGCAAAATCCGTCAAAAATTAATAACTCAAAAACTAGGCATCGGAACAGGGGTAGGTAAAGAGGAAAATTGGACAATTCAAAGGGACGAACAGGGCTATAAAGGTAAATGGGGATTCCGCAGAACGTAGAGTGCGTTCACGAGGAAACACAGCAAAATAAGGAAAAAAGACAAATAGAGGAGGAACAGCCCCAAGGGAGGGGTGATAGTGGACGGTTGGGTGGGGAAGGGACCTCAAGAGTGTAATAGAAAATCATGGTATACATGCATGATCAAAGGGAGGCATATGCGGGGCGGTATGCAATGTAGACGCGCAGGGACGCGTCCCCACACTTAAAACATTAACGAGTAGAGTTGACCGAGCAACAGGGACCTAATACCACTCAACAGACCAACCGCTAATGCCCCCACACTTAAAACATGACTGTCACTGACCACGGAAGGTGTAGGGTTAGAAAAACTTGGCCCATGTTGTCGATAATCAAGGTTGACTGTCGATGGCACGTCCACTGTCGTTGTCGGCTGTAAGAGGTACCAAGGCATCTTCACATCACACGTCCTTCGTGGCAGGGACCACGCAGCAGCACCCAGGGAGGTAGCTAGTTGATGAATCGCGTCGAGTCACTGTCATTGACGAAGGAGAGTCACTCAGCTTACAGCACTCAGATGGGATGAGAGAACAGTCACTCGCCCCAGTACTAACATCACTCATGATGAAACCCATAGCACACACCCGGTTTAGAAATCAACAAGGAGGATGGTGCAGAGGGAGTATGCCAGGGTGCACAATTGATGGTGCATCAGTGCGTCCAACTCGTCTGGCATAAGTGCAAACAGGAAGGCAAGGGAGCCTTACAGTGCAGTGTACAGAACAGGGTGGCGTGTCCTGTGATGACTGTAGAGACCCACCCCGTGGGTGCATAGGGAAACGGGAACATACCTTGTGCCAAAGGTCGTAACGTCCCTCAAATCTCGTCTCTCAATAAGTGATTGAGGAAACACCAGTCACACTCAGCCCCCCCTCTGTCTCACGCTCGTTTGATAGTTACAGAGGGCAGCCCTTTCCTGAAACCCATTGATGTAATCCTCACGGTCACTGGTGCACAGGTTGTATGCCTTGTGCGCATTTGATGGTGCAACTGTGCATCCCGCCCCGTGCCGGCATACAGTGCGAGAAGGAAGGCCATGGAGCCTTATGGTGCAGTGCACAGAAACAAATCGTGCTTTGTGCATTGAGAGGCCCATTGCGTATGTGCAACAGTCCGTTCATACTTCTCACCTCTCATTTGATTTGAAAGGAAAGACTGGTCACTCGCCCCACCCTCTGTCTCACTCTCTGATAGATACAGAGGGCAACCATACTCACTTTCCCATCCGGTTAGGATGAAAGCTCGCGTCACTCGATTGTTTGTCGATAAAGATCGCGTCATCAGTTGTTGAAAAGGCGTACCCAGGGAGGTAGCCATCAGATCGAACGTGGAGTTAGATAGGACATGGCGTCTGCTAGAGGACTGTCAAACGCTCTGCAGAAAGGCACAGGACACAGCGTACCAAGGGAGGCAGCTTCGAAACTGGATCCTAGGGATATCAATTGATGAATCCACTTTCTGGACTGCTGGGTGTTGCCACCTTTTCCACAGCCAGCTTCCCGCCCAAGGGTGTTAAACACCTTTTCTTGGAACGAGGCCTACTATGACAGGGAATTTCTTCCTTTTCTCCCATAACAGTTTTTTTTCCTTTTTTTTTCTTTTCTTTTTTCTTGTTTATGTTATTGTTTCTTTTTTTTTCTCCTATTCTCGAGGGTATCTCCACCTTTTCTCGAAGAATAGGTCGGCATGACAGGGACCAAAGTCCTTTTCTCCCATGACCGATATATCTTTTTTTTTTTCATTAGGAAAGGAATGGTAGAAAGACCATATGTCAGAACCAACCTCGCCACCGTCGCTGGTGGAAAATAGAGGATAAGAGATCAGGGCTGGAAGGTGGGGCTGAGGAGACAGAGGGTTGCATCCACCTCATCAGGAGTGGCTGAAGAACGGCTATCAGAAGCAGTATCATAAGAGTTACAGTGCCACGCCAACGGGGGAAAGGATCAGGTGACCGTGATTGTCAAGATCCCCAAGAAGGGAAGTACTTCTTCAGGCGATATCCATTAATCAGGAAGGGATCATCAGAGACGTCAACGGTCTGCACTTGGACAGAGCCATTAGGGTTGACAGCAAGTACATTATATGGGCCCATCCACCGCTGTTGAAGCTTGCCAGGAAACTTGCCAAATCGTGAATCATAGGCTAGGTCCAAATCACCTTCTTTGAACTCCTTGTGCTTGATGAAGCTGTCATGGTAAGCCTTACGTCGAGCTTGTGTGGCTTCCATGCACTGTCGAGTCCCCCAAACGCTCTTTGATAGCCACTCGCAAAAAGGGCAATTCCAGTTCAACAGGGAAAATAGCTTCTGTACCATACACCAGAGCTGGAAGGGTGTATGTCCTGTTGCTGCTTTATGGGAGGTTCTGTACGCCCAAAGGGCCTCTGTAAGTCGATCATCCCAATCACGATGATGTGCGGCAATTGTTCTTGTCAGGATCGAGCAGAGGATGCGATTGGTGACTTCGACTTGGCCGTTGGCTCTAGGGTAATAAGAAGTGGACTTGCGATGGCAGATCTTATATAACTCTGTCAACTCTTCCATGACTTTATTAATGAAATGAGTGCCTCTGTCACTTACCAGCTTTAGGGGACTGTCAAAACGGGTGATGATATTCTCGTACATGAATAGGGCCACGCTGTTACCATCGTCCCACTTTAGGGCTTTAGCTTCACACCACTTTGTGACATAATCTGTACATACCAAGATGTATCTGTTCTGCTTCCTTCTGGTAGGATGATCGATCGGGCCTACGAAGTCGATGCCCCACTTCTCGAAAGGCTTCAAGGGAAGGATAGATTGCAGTGGCATGGCACTGGTCTTGGTAGGTTTTCCCATTCTCTGACAGGCATCCTTGTGGATGGTCGGCCACCAGTATCCTACTAGAAGAGCCTTCCTGCCTGTGGCTTCTCCTACAAAGTGGCCTCCACATGGCTCGTCATGGCAAGCCTTCAGAACAATCCCAATCTCATCTCCTGCAACACATCTTCTGAGCACTTCATCTTTGCCTTTGTTGTACAATGCTCCACCTAACAGGGTGTAGGGGGCTGATTCCAACATAAGCTTCTTCCTTTCCCGACTAGAAATGCCAGGAGGGTACTGTTGGGTTGCCAGCAGATTGGCAATGTCTGCATACCAAGGAGTTACAGTATCGACTAGAAATAGGGAAGCATCAGGGAGGTCCGGATCATCCTGCTCCTCGTCTGCAATCTGTGGGATACACGACAGATGATCAGCCAGAACATGGGAACGACCAGGTTTGGTAATTACCTCAAAGTAAAACTCCTGGAATAACAGGAGCCATCTCATCATTCATCCTTTCACGTGTGCTTTGTTCATCGGGAAGGATAGGGCCTCGTGATCCACATAAAATTTAAAGTGGGTAGACAGTAGGTAGTGGTGAAACTTCTCTAGGGCAAACACCATTGCCAAGCACTCAAGCTCTGTCACTGTATAGTTCCGTTCCCTATCAGTGACTTTTCGGCTTGCATAATAGATCGGTTGATCTAATTTGGAGGGGCCCTTTTGACATAGGACAGCACCTAGCCCTTCAACTGATACATCAGTGTGTACATCAAACTCCTTCGTCCAATCAGGAGGCTGCAGAATGGGTGCCTCAATCAGACACTGCTTCAGAGTGTTGAAGGCTGTGTCACATTCTTCCGTCCAAATAAACTCTGCATCTTTCCTCAGAAGCTTGTGCAAGGAGGTTTCCTTTGTTGAAAAATGAGCTATGAACCTTCTGTAGTAACCCACATGGCCTAGGAATCCCCTCAACTGTTTGAGGTTGGTGGGTGCTGTCAGAGTTGCAATCTTTTTTATCTTTGCAGGGTTTGTTGATATCCCTTGTGCAGAGACAATGTGGCCCAACAGAACTCCAGAAGAGACCCCAAAGATGCATTTTGTCGAGGTTGAGGGAAATCCCATACTCTCGGCATCGGTCAAAGCATTGTTCCAAATGTCCCCAGTGTTCACGGATCAAACTATAGACACAGAAGTCATCCAAATATACCTCAATAAAGTCATGCAAATGATTTTGGAATGCGGCCATCATGACTTGCTGGAAAGTATCAGGGGCATTGCAAAGCCCAAACGGCATCACTCGGTAAGCGTAGGTCCCCCATTCTGTGGTGAAGGTTGTTTTGGATTGGTCTTCTTCTGCTATCTGCACTTGGTTATATCCGCTGAATCCATCTAGAAGGGAATAAAGCTCATGTCCTGCCACTGTGTCCAACAGTTGGTCTGTGAAAGGGATAGGAAAGTGATCCTTCTTCGTCTTGGAATTCAACTTGCAGAAATCCACACATATACGAAGCTTGCCATTTTTCTTGGGTACAACCACGATGGGTGAGACCCATTCACTATTTGCCACTGGATAGATGAACTCGGCTTCCAGAAGCTTCAGCGGCTTTGCTTTCACCAATGTGGAATAATTCGGGTTCATTCGCCTCTATCATTGCCGTACTGGCTTGGCATCAGGCTCCAAATCAATATGATGCTGACATATTGTGGGATCAATCCCCTTTAGGTCTTTGTAGGACCATGCAAACACGTCCGAATTCTCTTTCAACAAGTTGTACAAAGTTGACAACT
Source organism: Lygodium microphyllum (assembly GCF_053477565.2). Classification (NCBI taxonomy): domain Eukaryota; kingdom Viridiplantae; phylum Streptophyta; class Polypodiopsida; order Schizaeales; family Lygodiaceae; genus Lygodium; species Lygodium microphyllum. Next base: position 101,005,053 of record NC_141157.1, read on the forward strand.
CCTCTTCTGATAGGCTGCTACCCACCTTCAAATGGCATTCAGTGCCATCTGCATCCACAAAGGTTAATTGCCTTTCACCTTCTACTTCACGGATGAAGGTCCCACGGACTGCTTCTGGATACAGATCCGACTCCTTAAAGGGGATGGTGTCCTCTTCTGATGTCCCACTAGACCCAACTTCTTCTTTTGGTGGAGACTTAGGTTGCCCCTTGAGATGTTGAAATGGGATTAGAGCCGTTTCGGGTTTGGTTTCACGATTAGTTACCTCTTGGCTTGGAGACTCAGCTTCTGATGACGCGTCCAGGAATGTCACATAACAGGGACCCTCTGATGCCTGTTGGAATCGTGAGACTAGTGCTTGTTGGCACGGTGCATCATCGTCATCTTTTCTTGGCAAAGGTGGGTGAGAGCGGCATGAGCCACTGCTGAAAGACGGCTTGTTCTTCTTAATCCATTTCTTATAAAGATTTTGCATATGAGAAAATTCATTTACCAGATCAAATGGTACCATCGCCATTCTGTTCCACAGCATGAGCTCGTTTGCTTCTGATGCTTCTGGAACTTCTTCTTCATATGTATCCTCTTCGGGTGGGATAGACTCTTCCATCTCGCTTTCATAACCTTCTTCTTCCATATCATCTCTATCCTCTTTAGACTCTGTCTCTGTATTTGTCTCTATCTCTATCTCTATAGGAGCTCTGTAAGAGAAGAACAGGTTCTCTGTTTCATCTTCTGCCTCTGTCTCTATCTCTGCTATGGCCATGTAACAGGGAGAGCAGTACATCCATGCTTCTATCTCATTGTCAGAAGTGATTTCGGAAATCGTTCCTGGTTTAGGCAGGAAGTATTCACCCATTCACAGGGACTTTGCATCTTTTGGGAGTTGGCTTACCGTACCCACTGTTAAGGAACGTGCCACTGTTTTCCGGGAGATAGAAGAGGAGGAGGTGCCACAAGTGGCAGAACAAGTTCCCATGATGCCCCTATTGGAAGAAAAAAGGAAAATGAAAATGGGTGTTGCCCCATTCCCTAACCGGTTAGAGAAGCCAGTGGATCCTATTAAGGAATACGATCTGATCAGAGATCTAGATACCTTTAAACCAAACCTCACATTCTGAAAATTGTTGGTGTTGCCTCCCAGTTGCCGAAAAAGGTTCAAAAGTATACTAACAAGAAGACGTGGTTTAAGGATTGCTCCCTCAACAGCAACAAAGTCCAACAAAGCTCCAGAGCCTGTAAAAGAAGTGGATGTGGCTAACGCCTTCCTAGATCCGGGTATCCCAGAGACTGGCGTGTGGATAGAAGGCTGCTTTATTGCAAATGCACTGATTGATGGTGGTTCATCAGTGAACATTATGACGGATGTGACAATGAAGGATCTAGGCCTACAAGGTGTGCAACCATCCCAATGGCTCATCAGACTAGCGGATTAGAGCAGAATCAAGCCTTTGGGCATTCTCCCATATGTGAAGACTACAATGGTTGGAAAAGATTATTGACTAACCTATCTGGTGGTGAAGCCAAACTCTTATGGTACATCCTATCCCCTATTACTGGGCAGACCATGGCTTTTTGAAGCCAGAGTAAGGACGGATTGGTTCAAAGGAACCTTGACCTTGGGTAGAGGACCCAATAAAGTGGTGCTGAAGTTATATGGTGCTCAAAAAGGACATGGATCCACCTCCTTGGAATTATCTTCTGACTCCCCCAATGAGGCTACAGATGGAACATTAGTAGACGAAGATGCTATCAAACAGATCCTTCGACCTCTGGTCCTATCTCTGGAATTGTCTCCGTGACTCCTTGTGGCACTGTAGTGCTCTGTACGGCATTGTAAGGCTCTGTTTTGTTGTGTTCTTCTGTTGGAAGATTGAACTTCACTGTTCTGGCAGGAGGATTATTTTCTTTCTAGATAGGTGGTTCCTTCTTCTTTGCACGCATGATGGCAGCAACTTCCAATTCCACTAAATTGGAGGTAGGCTCTTGGGCCTTGGTCGGACTATTAGTAGCACTGTTTTTCACTAGGGCTGGGCTTGGACAGTCTTTTGCAGCGTGGCCTTTTCCTTTACATCGACTGAATAAGGGCTTGTAATCCACTGACCTTCTAGGATTTGGACAATTTGGTGAAATATGTCCCTTTTCTCCACATCTGTAACACTCCACTTCTGATCTCTGACCACCCCCAGACTGTCTTCCTCTATAACTTTGGGATGGAAATCTTCTGGGTCCGAAATTAGAACCAAACTCCCTAGGCTTTGGTCCAATATCTTGTGTTGTCATTTTGGATTCCAACAAGTTGAATCTTGCGTCTTCTTCCTTCCTTCTCCTATCATGCATCTCCTTCAGAGAGCAAATATCTTCTGTATGGTTCTTCCGCAAACAGTAGGAACAGAAAGCTCCAAGAACTGTTGGCTTTCATGTACATTCAGTGGCTAAATGGCCTGCTTGATGACACTTACCACACCAAGTATTTGACCGCATCACATCTCGTCCTGCTCCTGCAACGTTGGATATGCTAGCGGTATTCACTTTCAGCGTTTGTAGCTGCTCTGTAATCACATCCATCAACTCCTTTTTGATATTTGCAATTGAGTTGGATAAATAATCCTTCAAGCTTTCTCCTCCTAAGGTATTGGTAGTAGGGTTTTGAGGAGTCTCTGTAATCACTACATAAATAGGTTGGGCTGGTGCAGAGGGGTCTCTGTTCTGATTCTGATTCAGAGCTCCTGCTTGAACTGTTGGCTGTTGGCTCCAGTTGGTAGGGTTCCACTGTTGTTACTGATTTGGCATTGGGAAAATTGGTTGGGACCATTGTTGTTGTGGTTGAACCATCATTTGGGGCATTGATTGTGGCCACTGTGGATTTGGTGCACTGTACTGTGATGCTGGGGGCATCTGTTGGTAGGGGTAGGGGACTGTCCCTGGGACTGCATTTGGTGGGTATATCATTCTTGGCATCAGAGGAGGTAGAACTCCTCTTCCTGGATTCATCGCCAATCTAGCTTCCACTTCATCATACAGTCTTGCACCTTCTGTTGCAGCTTGCAGTGTGGCTGGTCTTTGCAGCTCCACAAACTTACGAACTTCTGGTTGTAATCCTCTGAGAAACACCCCCTTCTGAATGCCATCATCTAGATTATGGTTAGTCCATCTCTTCAGCATGGATTCCATTCGTGAGACATAAGCTTCTACTCTTTCTCTAGAGGACTGACTTAAATTCATAAATTCCTCTCACATCCGCTCTTCAAAACCTTCACGCCTGAATTTAGTGAGGAAGGCCACTTCAGGTCGTCCCATGTGCCAAAAGTTCCTGTTGCTTGTCTCTCATACCACTGAAACACCGCGCCCTTGAAAGTGGTGGGGAACATTGCTAACCGATGCTCAGGGGTTCTGGCATTGTTAGCCACACATAGGTCATTTCAACACTCAACACTTACCTTATGCTAAGATAGCTTATCACAAAGAATGCCATTACCACCAGCATCATGCTTAGCTGTAGTGTTGAGACAACAACTATTGATCTAAATCTTGCCTTGTTTTCTACTCAAAATAATCACAAAAATAATTTGTAGATGCAAGCTGCTTTCCTAGCTTTACATCATGCAAGTCTAACAAATATGGCATGAAATCTTTCCTTCAAACCAGTGCATAGTGAGTAAAGAGAAATTTCCATCTTAGGGAATTGGTGTCAGAAGGTATAAGCATTAATCTAGATGATGATGATCACTTGACTTCTAGAAATATGTAGGTTACAAACTGACTTATCTGACATTAAGGTTACATACTATATTACCTGATATCAATAAATTTTTGCCTCAAACTTTGTGCCTACAACACCATATGGCTTTCTAACTTTTTTTAAGACCAAGCAACCAAGGTAGCATTAGTAATAGAACTAAGTCAAGGCTAATTTGAACACATCTCACTAATCTGGACACTGAGAGATGTCATAGGCTGACTTTGAGAGAATTCCAATTATCCATATGGTTTGAGGTATATTGCACTCTTATATTCTCTTACTTTGGTTACTTTAGCCTTTATGCTCATATTAGTTTTGGGGTTCAGAATCAACTTCATCATGTCATTGCTATAACAAAATGTTGAGGTGTTAATGTTTTGAGATCTCTCATGGCTCATAGCCCTAGCTTCCCTTCTCAATCTTGGCTTCAAACGCAAGCTAACATTGATAAACTTGGAGCTTTATTTGATCGGTATATTGCTCTTATGAAGGCAAACAGAGAAAATAGAATAAGCCTTGATAAAGTATGGATTTTCATCACCCTAAGTATTATCAGCAACATGATGAGCATTATGGTCATGATGATTATTCTCATGGGCATTATGCATTCGATGCTTATGCTTATGGCCAACATGTATATGTCAATGGTACATGCTATGATCTGCATGGATCTTGCAAATATGGACAGCAACATGCAAACAAACATGAGCAGTATGCAAGTACATCTGGATAGCATGTTAATGCTTATAGATATGATGTACCATGTCATAATGTAGAGTATCATTCCAATGAGCCTTGGCAACAGTATGGCTATTATGGGCAACATGATTATGCTTATGAGAATCCATCTATTCAACAACGTAGTCATGATTATACTTGTGAGCATTCCTTGATTATTCAACATTCGAGTTCTTATGGACATGATAATGGGTATGCTTATCAGTACTCTTCTAGCTCTGATCATCATCAGCAAGTTCATAACTACCATGGTATCCTACATCCCAATCAGTTTAAATGTCATGATCATCCAAATGTAATGTTGAATTCTTTTCAAGGTGTTGATAAAGAAGAATAAGGCAATGGTCAAGCTAAAGAACAAGACGAGGATAATAAGCAACATGATCAACAAGAAGATGAACAAGAAGAGGACAATGAGTAAGAAGATGTACAAGAAGGGGACAATGAAGAGCAAGATGTACAAGTTGATGACATATTAGTTGAAGAACCACATGAGGCACTCATAGATGTAGATGCTTATGCTGAAGGTTTTGGAGTCTCGGAGCAACCTCATGATGATTTTATTGAGTATCAGTTTACACTTAATCAAGGTTTACAACAGCCATTGAATTCATTTGATAATGAGTATTTTGATCATTGTTACAATGATTGGTATGTGTATGATGATTATGTAACACATGATGTGGGTATACATGAAGATGAAGATCGCTCCTTCCATATGATCCGAGAGATTATGGATGTGTGATTATGGACTTGACTATGGGGATACTTCCTTGTATCCATTTGATCCAGGTGGACTGAAGCATGTGGTTGATGGCCATTTTCTTCTCTTGGACAATCATTATGCTGGAATGCCTTTTGATCCAGGAGGTTAGTGGATTGCTTGGGGACCTCATTTAGATGAGCATCCATCTTGTGGGAGCTTTTTTCTCTTTCATAGGCTCTTTTGGTTGAATATTGGTCATCTATGGTTGTATTTTAGTGCAGGGAAGATTGCAAAAAGCTCACTAGTAAACATGTAGCCTCTTTCATTGACTATAAAAAAATAACCACAATTTGCAATGAAGATGAGGAATCACATGCTTTAAATGTTACAAATAGTCTTTACTGTTGCCTAATAAGTTTTCATTTGCAATGTTGTTAGACTTGTTACTACCCACTTGGATGCTAGTTTTGAAGACATTGCTGACTCTCATAGACCTTTCAAGTTTCTCCTTCAAGAGGTCCCACTACAAAGTGATGCACATAGTTGTGAACGGCGAGTTATCTTGAATGTTTGCAGGACTATAGATTCAAAGTTATTGAACATAGATGGGGTAATGTAAGTCTTTTATCTTTTGCTTTTAAGTTGAAATTCTTTTATGCTCTCAATTGAGTTGTTGTGTTCTTTGTTTCAATGCAAATATTACCCTAAGTCATCTATATAATGGATAAGGGAAATGTATATTGAGATCGTTTTGGACAAGGTAATAACATCAATGGACCCTGACTCCCCTCTTCCTCCTAAACCTTCCAAGGGAAAAGCCAAGAGATGAGTGAAAGCTATAGCAAGGATAAGGGCACTACCAAGTCAACCACCAAAAAGACTTTTGTTACCTTTGCAAAGAAAGGTATGCCGAAGCTTTTTCCTTTGAGTAGGGGCACAACTAAGTCAAGCACCAAAAAGACCTCTCTTGCCTCTACAAATAAAGATATACTAAAGCTTTCTCCTTTGAACTTTTCTCCATCTCCTCTAAAGCCGAAAGAGAAGAGGGTGTCCGTGAAATTCAAATTGTTCTAGTAGGAGAAAAAATTGCATGCAATAAGGAAACTAGTGATGATGAATGAAAGCGATGAAGATGAACATGTGCCAAAGAAAGAGAAAAGTTCAAAGAAAGGAGAAACTGAAGATCAACAAGCTAAGCACTAGTCTTGAGTTTAAACCTTTGTACATTTACACTACAGTTACATTATCTTTGTCCATTTGTACTTCAATTTTGTAACCCACATATAATGAAATTTTTGGATCTTGCTCACTCAAATTCTCTGTAATGCTTATGAGTATCTATGGAAGAACAAATTTGGAAATAATATTTGTGAGCAAGAACAAATTTAAACTTGTTTATATATTCATAGTTTAAAACTCAAAATGCTAGGAGGAAAATACCTCATACAAGAGAAAGAGCATTCAATTTTTCTTCCAATTATAGGGCCATTGATCTTGAACTTATACCTAGAAGTTATATTGTCTAGAAACTTCAAGGTGTCCCTTGCATCCTTTAGACTCTAGTTAGAAGTTATGTTAACCTCCTTTGCTTCTTGTCAATTTACTCACACCTTCAGCATTAATGAAATATAATCAATATCAGAGTCTAAAGGGTACCAAGTACCATATCTAACTTTGTACCTCCTATAATCAAAACCCATAATAAGAGATTGTTAAGAGATTCTCTAAGATATAACCAAAGATTTAGAAAATCACCCTTGTAGTACATTGTCCAAATCCTCCTCAAGAAACTTTCTACTTAGACATGAAACCTTTGTTCTCTATAAACTTGTTGTTTTAAAACAAGCTACAAAGATATGTAAGGGTACAAACCATGAAAAGTATATTATTCTCGATATCCTTCCAAGAGTCATGGACTTTTGAATATCTTTAGCTATTTTGAGTTTGAAGCTCTTTACCGTTACTTCATCAGGAGTCTTCGAATTCAAGGATACAAGGCTTGACAATGGCAAATCTTCCATATGTCTATATACCCCTTCTCTTAATGGAACCACATATTGTGCATAATATACAAATATGCTACCTTTAGTAAATAAAAAAACTTGTGGTTTGATTAGCATAGATAATGTTTGAAATTTCTTTTTGAATTGCATAGAATGTGCTGCTAAGGCTCTCCATGCGTTGCCATTTAGAACTTGTCAATAGAAAGATATCCAACACCAATAATCCACTATTTAATTAATGCTTTAATCAAAAAATATATTTGGATACAATATTTAACCCAAAATTAAACTTACACTAGCTTTGCTAAGAAAAATGCTCATTTAGAGGCAAGTACATCTCCTTTACCATGTAAACATATTGCACCTGACCAAACCATCCCTAGGCTATGATTTTGAAATCAATGATACATCCCTTCTAGTGATATTCAATATCCTCTCATTTCATTTTCTTTATGTTGTGAGAGCCCTTGCACAATGGCAACATGATAACACATTCATTTATATATTGAACATTTTGGGCTCCCATTTTCCATCTCTGCTTTTGTTAAAGACGGTGCAAGACATTATCAAATGAGAAGGATACCTTGTGGAAGCCATGAAAAAAATGAAGCACAACTAATGTGCAAAGAAAGAAACTCGGAGAGAAAATTTGAATGAACTCAAAACAAATGTCAGCAAGGCTAATAAAAATACAATGGATGCCAAGAATATTGAAATGCATCTTGAAAGTTACAAAACTGATAGTATTGACCGCATCTCATTTTTATCACATCTTTTCTCCACTTGTATCATTTTTGTGAGCTTTGGGACTACCAAAAGATGTCAAATTTTAGAAATTTTTGCTAAGGAGGAAAAATCCACAAAATGGATTTTGCTATCTCCAAAGTAAAGGAGACAAGGACACCATATTCTTGCCCACATGGCAAACTCTTATTGGCCATTTTCTTAATCCAATAATTAACAAAAATGCCATTTTTGACCCTAGTACATCCCTAAGATTCTCCTCAAATGACTCCTATTGGTCCTTGTAGTTATTACTAGCATATGATTTTGAGTTTAGTTAACTAGCCTTGCAATGAAGGTTCTCTTTATTAGTGGATTCAATCACAAGGTTTTAAAACAATCATTTCCCCCATAGAGTACTCCAAGTAACTCCTCAATTCTTACTTAACGAGGTGCATGCTCTACTTATACATCAAGACAACCTCGGGTGTTATTCATTGCTCCTTCCTCCTTATTCCCCCAACCTTGTATACCTCTAATTCTTGAATGCTACTCATGCTACTTAGATGGATTGATTGGCCTCAATGTGTGGCAAGGTAATGTGCTTTCAATGCTGAACTCAATAAAAATTCACTAGGAGGTGTCAATGAAAATAGAGAAGGAGATAAAACAAACATGGATTTTATGAAGTAGGGATAACAACAATGATAGAAAGAGTGCTCGATAAGGGGATGACAAGAAGAGGAGATGAAGATGACTAAGAGAGAAGCAAGACATAGACAATCGATTGGGATATATTGTTGATGGCCTTGAAAGTGCATTAGCAGCTCCACTACTGTAGCTAACAACTCCTATTTAGAAATACAATATGAATGAAATGAATTAAAACTTTATGCAGCAGAGAAAGCATGAAATTCCAAGTCTCATCACATGAAACACAAAAATAATGATTCAGACCACCTCACAGTTCAGAAAATCGTGTTTCACACGTCACCTATACCAAAAAACTTGATGAATTCGTGTTTTATATATCCGAAAATTTTGAACAAAACAATGAGTCAATAACATCAAAACTCCATTGTTTAACATGTGTACCAGACCAATATTGATAGAAAAACAAAGTAAAACCATTATAGAATTTCTAAGTCCCTAATGTATCTTTCTCCTCTTAAACCAACTAACATCTTCAATGCCTTGAAATTTAGGATTGCAAAGAAAAATATTAAGAAAAGTGTGATACTTGATATTTGCATGTCTTGCTCCTAAGAATAAATGGTTTCTTGTAAGAATATGCTTGGTTTGGCTTGTGATGCTTACAAGATAAATAGCTGGTTGAAGACAAGACAAGATAGGTGAAAGAAATAGTAACCAAAACCCAAACCTGAGTGTTCATATATATATGCAAACAGTCACCACACGTTTGATCAAAAAGTATGATGCACTAATTAGGAGGAGGTGTGCTTAAAATGAAAAAGAAAATGGTAAAAACTTAAAAATCGAAGCCATAAAAGCGCTATCATGCCGAAAAAGTAAGTGACACATGGCACAACTTTCCAAGCAAAACGGTCTACAATCCCACGTGTGAAATTAACTACGAATTACAGCAGCCACACATGTAAACCAACCTCCTTATAAACCCGATTTCTGAATCGCAAAAGAGTTTTTTTGAAGACAAAGCCCTCTTTATGCTCAACCACACCAACACAACACTAATTTGATCACAGTATAAAATCATTCTGGAATGTAAGTTTTTTACCAAAATATAAGTAAGCTCTAAATCACTTGAACAGTCCTACCAAATCATCCCCAAAAATGCCAAACGCATGAAAAGAAATGGATGCCAGACTTCTCTTATCCATGTGAGGCCTCCTCACGTTTCATACGACTAAGGCTTGTATTGTTTTTGTTGTGACGATGGGTGTAAGCTTTCTCTTGTCCATGTTAGCCATACTCGCATTTCATATGTCATGCACATGCACATGCAGATTATAGAACTTTGAATATCCTCTATGGCATTTAACTTCAAGCTTCAAGTAAATAAATGAGTTGAAGTGAAAGAATCTCTTTGAATCTTCCAAATGCATATGTCTATTGGAACAACATATATTACAAAGTCAATTTTTTTTTTAAAAAATCAATGAAGAAGGATAGAGATGGTTAGGGTAAATATTGTTGGCCAAAAAGTTGTCTAAAAGCTTAGAGGAACAATAAAACTTCAAATATAAATTTCTTGAAATATAAATTTTGCTACTTGATAGTGAGATGGAAAATGTTGCTAGAAGGTACTAGGTGAAGATCCCTTGTAGAGTAGATGTGTTGAATGTTTGTATATCATTTTCAAATCTTATAGCTTTTGAGGACCACAAGAGAGAAGTATTAACATCCAATCATGGAGCTTTTAAGTAATTGGATACCACATATTGTTCTTTGAATGTTATAGCATGAACATGCATGTATGAAACGCAATGGGTGTTAGGTTTCTCTTGTCCATGTGAGGCCTCCTCGCTTTTCATACGACTAAGGCCTGCATTGTTTCTATTGTGACATATGAAACACGATAAGTGTTAAGTTCCCTGGTCAAAAAGGCCTCCTCGTGTTTCATATGTCTTGTGCATTGTTTTATTGAAATTGGATTTAGACTATGTAATTAGTGTTTGCTTGCTACTTAGTGATTGTAGATAAATTGATATGAGAGATTTGGAGATCTTTCCTAATTTGTTTGTATTATTTGTTTTTTTGGATGTTTCAGATGGCTAGAACTAAGGCCACTCCAAGGAAGCAGAAAGTTGATCCTAGAGGTCTTGCTTCAAAGATCCATCAGTCCTCCAAGCCTTCCAAACTTACAAGGAAATCAAAGCCAAGAAGAAGGTTCTCACAGCATGTGAGGTGCCTTAAGGAGATTAGAAGTGCAATGAAGGCTCTAAATAATGCAATTCCAAAGCTATTTTTTCAGAGGCTTGTCAAAGAAATTTGTGACAAGCATAGTCTACATAGTTTTAGATGGACTAGGGCATATCTCAACTGTATTCAGGACGCTACATAGGATTTTTTGATTGAGTTTTTCCAAGATTCTTATATCTATGGTGCTCATGCACATAGGCTTACACTTATGGATAAAGACATGATCATTCTCAAGAGATTGAGATACAGGTTTTCAAAGGTCCTTGAGCCAGTCCCTCTTTCTGATGTGAAGCCTTTCAATATTTTAAATGTGCCTCCATATAGAAGGGAAAAAAATGATCCTAGTGTGAAGGTTGAAGATGTTACGCATGTAAAGGACACAAGACAACATGGGAAAGAGAAAAAGGCCACAGTAGAGCAAGGAGATAAATGGAGGGAGTATAAAAGAAAGAAGGAAGAAGAAAAGGAAGCAGAACAACTCCCATCTTTTGAAGAGGAGTTAGTTATCTACCCTTCTTGAAAGGGCTGACCCTAAGGGCTTCAATGTTTGTTGCTTTTTACCTAGTATTCAAATTCTCAAGAATAAAGTGAGAGAAGTAAATGACTCGATTCTTCTTGCTGGGATGAGGTATAGTACACCAAAATTTATTTTTACTCACCATATTTTTCTAGCAATATATTTTCATGTTGATGCTTACTATCTCCATTCCTTTGCTAGATGTGTAATGCATGAGCTCCCCTTTGATATACAACAAAAGATTGAGATTCTTGATCCATCTATCTCATACTTTATGAGGAGTGAGCTTGATGCAAGTGTTTTTGACCATTGATTCAATTCAATTAACTTTGAATCTTTGGAGCTTCTTCTAATTCCATACAATGAAAAGTAAGTAATTTGATATTTTGTTAGATTTTATGAGATCTTGTTTTACTAAATTGTTGAAATATTTTTATTTTTAGTTCTCATTGGAGCCTAATTGGAATAGACTGTGTGGAGAGGCAATGTTTCCTCATCAATTCTATAAAAGGAAGCTATGAAAATGCCAAGTTGTGAGTTATAAGATCTAGAATCTCCTTGATATTTTGATATTTTTGTTGCAGGTACTCTAAATATTTTGATCTTTCTTTTGTAATAACTCTAAATTTTATTGTCTTTTTGGTACAGAGTTGTAAAAAGATTAATTGAAGTGCTAGAGAAAAAGTCTCCCATGCCTTCTAACTTACTTGCAATAATGCAATATAAACAAGTTGTGGTAAGGTCTTGATTAATATGGTTGGAACATACTAAGAAAATTTATTCTAAAACCTACCATAAACAAATTTCATAGTTTTACTTTATATTGTTAATTGCAGAGTTCTCATCGGGATGACAGTTAGTCTTGTGACTTGAGAGTAATTATAAATGCCAGAAGATTGGTTCAAATTATTTATCTCAATGATGATAAACTTATAAAGGTAATGTGAAACATACTACACTTTAAGATAGAGTTTTATTGCAAAATAGTCCATTGTAAAAAATAACAATGAACTAAAAATATTTTCTTACAAATGTATGACAAGTTATAAGGGATTGCTATACAAGTGAGCACGTTTGGTATATAAGAGAAAAGCTCATGAAGTACATAATGGCCAATTGTATACAACCGACAAGAATGGACAATAGTGGGGGCTTGGACATTGAAGGAGAGGAGATGCATGTAAGTACAGCAGGTGAAGCTATGCCTTCAACACCCAAGGCAACCAAAGCATCAAAGACAGGCAAAAGGACTCCTAGAAAGGATGTCCCTTCTCCTAAGAAAAGTTCTCAAAAAAAGTAGCTTTGCCTCAAATTATAAGCCCTTGTGTATAAGTCATGGAGATGGCTAACAAAAAATTGTACATGTACTTTATATTGATAGTAAAGAGATCTTTTCTTCAATATCCTTGCATTGTATATTCTTCTCTCTCCTTATTGATATCTGTAAAAGAAAAATATGTTACAAATGTTTATTAATCAAGAAGTGAAATCAGATATACACCTAAGTGGATATAATATGAAATAAAAACTTACTCGTTTGTTATTAAGTTGGAACACAAATGAGTATGGTAGTTCAATATCTTCATTTTGTAAATCCATCCTCACTTGATGTAGCGTACATGATTATCTAACCTTTAGGATTGCAATAATGTCCTCATTGTACCAAAAATTAAGATCCACTATAGGATCTTTGCTAAAATTATTAAGATTTTGGTCTAAAGAGACCAGACTACCGCTAACATAATGCCATCTACTATAATAAAAGCTAAGGATGAAATTTTGAGTAGCAATCATATATTTACAAGCTATAGAGTCTTGATCTATCTTACATATAATTTTCCCTTCTATCCTAGTATCCCATCCTTCATCAACAAATTGTATAACATGATCATATGTTAGTCTCTTCACTGAAAGCATAGCCTTTGATTTTCTTATCTCAGCATTAGAAAAGAAGTCAACAAATATATTAATAGGCATGAACAAAGTAACTTTGCTTAGCCTACTTAAGATAGTAGGTTTTAATGCTCTTTGTATCTCAGAATATAATTTATATCTATAGCCCTTACTAGTAGCTGGACCTGGTAAAGGCCACTCAAAGCTTGAAAAATCTGGCAAAGGAAAGGGGAATATTGATCCCCATTGGTTACACTGCATGGCGACAATATAAGAATGGTCATAGAAGAATATTCCATTCTCTACAAGCTCTGTCTTCTTTCTACCTTTGTACATCTCTTCTCCAATCAAGCCATGCATCACATCAACAATAGACTCGACCAATTGCCATTCCTCAAGATTAGAGGGATAGACATCTACAAGACAAATGAACAAATATTATAATGGAAAACCTTAAACCAAGTTCAAGAAAAGAAAGACTTTAAGAATCAAATCCTTACAATTTGGTTTATGCATTGGAAGATTTGAACTTACAGATTCCAAATATAGCTCTCTATGCATAAACACATGTTGCACCAGAACCTTTTTTATGCTATTCTTATTTACTTCAAGCTTGAAATCTTGGATTCTATCCTTCCAAGTAAAGATGAACAAGCTCTAATATCTTCGCCTTTTCCCACGTTTTGCCTATTGTATGGAAATTCAACTGCCTTTGCTAATGATTGTAGGAATCCATCTTCCATCTTTTTGGAATGAGTTAAACATTGATATGGATGTGACTTGGGAGCTTGGACACCTTGTTGAAGGTTGAATTTCTGTATCCATAGCGCGCGCGCGCGCGCGCGCACACACACACACACACACACACACACACACACACACACACACACACACACACACACACACACACAGAAGACTAGGCTACCACAAAGGAGGGAAAAACACGAGAGGGACAAAAGAAAGGAGGGGAAAAAATATGTGCTGAGCTTTTTACTAATTTGAATTTAGAGTTAACCTACCATTACCATTAATTCAGACATATCATTAAATAAAAGTAGTCAAGATTGTATATCATTAATGCAAAGAATGTCATAATCATGAATATAAGAGACCAAAAATAGATATTGATAATACAAATTTGTAATATTATTATATATGTATCTTTTTGTAAAATAATTTTTTGCCTTTTTTAAAATAGAGGTTCTGTTACAGAGGCTTTGCTCCTATTGGTCTAGAGCACTCTCTTTCTATCTCCTAAAAGGCATTTTCGAGACCTCAAAACTCCCCTAATGTATGTCAAGAATCAAACCTAGAACCTCGTTGATACAAGTCAAAGGGTGCAAGCTTGGGCTACTTATCCCTAGGCATAACTTCTACACCCCCCAACACAATTTTAAATGTAAATTTGGCTAATGTGTTAAAGTACCTAATGGAATGTACATGACATGATTGAAATTCCAATACACCGATGACACAACTTGGATCCACAAAATGATCTGGAAAGTAGCATATACTCCTTCCCACTAGATGACAAGGCAAGGGATGGAGCTTAAAACAAAGCCAAAGAAACAAGTAATCCTAGCCACATTCAAGGTGGTTACTCTAGGCATTGGCATCCTATTGACTAATCTCGGCCTATGTGGTCTAAAGTGACAATTTGAAAATGGGTTCTAGGGTATGCATGACAAGGGGGCTAGTGGTTAATATTTCTCGGGTGGAGGCCTTTTGAGGTGGTGCAATGGCTATTCAAGAAGGCATGATCCTTGATTGAAAAGATTTAGACATTTCGCTTAAAGCTTACTTAATTCTCTTATTTTAGTTAGAATTAGTAAAATATTGATCTAGTTCTTGTGGGCTACTCACATGGGTTTGGAATCACAGGTGAAATACAAGAAATGAGTGCTTTTGCCTCATATTCAACCAAGATAGTGATAGTCAAGCTCAAGAATTTGTTGATCAATCCACTAAGATTGTATTTAAAATTTTAGATAATGATGAACTTGGAAAGTGGGTATATTACACCTATTGGAAGACCAGTAGCAACGATAGTCATAGGGATAGGCAGTTTCTTATGATACACTATCTTAAAAGGTGCTATGCCAGCAAATAATTGTAGGATTAACAAATGACGATCCCAATGTCTAATTTCAAACTACCCTTCTTGAGTTACTATAAATAGTAACTCTTAAGATTTGAGGTCTTACATGAATCTTGCCTAAGTTAATTCTAGATAGTCCTTGAGTTCTTAAAGCATTAGGTTTTTCTTTTTCCTTAGACAATTGAAGGTTGTAATTTAATTTGGTTCATCTTGTTGGGCTTCAATTCTTTCATCTAACTAGGTGGCTTCGTTAATTTATTAGAGCTTGATTGTTAAAATACTAGTTCAAGATAATCTATGATCTATAAGTATGGTTTCTTCAAATAGAAGTGCTAAAGATCTTAAAATTTGCCCCTTGATTTAGTAGGGATTTTTGGGATGCGTTTCATATCAAGATATGGGGTCTCAATTCAATTTAAATTTAGCATATGCTTAATATCCTTTATAGTTTGATTAATTGAGCCATGTTTTATAGTAGAGCTTGATTCAAATGTTAGTGCAAGTAATTTGAAATCAACCCTTATGATAATCTTAGAAAGTGTAATAATTTGTTTTACATGGCCTAAATATGAACTTTCAATAAAAAATTATCTTAGGAATCTATAATATATTTCTTTTTAAAAAGTTCCTCGATTGGAACTTATCTTATACTCAAATGGATAAATATTATAAATTATTAAATAGAACTCATTTCCCTACTAGGCAGTCATAATGTAAATGGACATATATGAATTTCTAAGATTTTGGCTATCCTAGAAATCATAAGTGATGGTTCTATTAATAAAAAAAATGTTTAAAATTGCAAGTTAATCTTTTTTTTTAAATAACACACACACACATACAAGGCTTGTATGTAAGATTGAAAAATAGAATTGAGATGGCACATCGACTTCATAACTAGCACATAGGTCAATGAATGCTCCATTAGTCAAAAAGATAAGCAATACTTATGTGTTTGCAAGGGGCCATAGAAATCTTAAATTGTCTTTTTGAGATCCTCGGCCTTAAGAGGTCTTGACATCTTGGTAGGGCTACTTGAATTTATGGAAAAACACCTTTTGTGGCAAAAAAATAAGAAAAGTCAAGGTAAATGTGCCCCTTATTGTGTTGTAGAGCCCTTAGTCTATAATTGAATGCATATGAATGAGATCTTAAGCCTTTAGAAAAGAGCCTTATGATGGCTCAATATAATGCTTAAGGAAGAGAGAGGTTTAAAAATTGGCGCCTTCATTATGGAAAATAGATCATTTTTTAGAGGCTTGAAGAACTGGATCTTGCATGAAGATAGGCTTGGGTAGGTAGCTCTAGCCACATGGTGTCTTCCTTTCCCCCTAGTTGCATGCAAGGGAAGAGACCTCATGATTCTATCTCTGATGGCCCTAAGGGGGGTAAACTTCTCAAAGTTAACCACGACGTGGTAATGGAACCCGATTCATATGTTGAGCATGCTAGAAGGCCCTGTATGATGTTATTGTAGTCTTCAAAGCTATGGTGGAAGATATCCATAGCATTAATGTTGCAAGCTAGCATGATGACAAGAGAGTGCATAAGGCTCAAATATCCCTTTCAATGGAAGGCATGTGCAACCGATATTTTTCCTTTGCCACTTTGTGGTGTCTTCATGTATTTCATGGGGAAGATCCCATCAAAAGAAGAATTCCCTAGGTGGTTTATAGGCACATTTCAGGCTAGGTGTACACTTGCTTACTTTTTTTCATTGGACAGCTTTTTCCAAGTACTCTTGGACTCTACTAAAGAGAAGGAGTGGGTACTAACTTGCGCAAGCTTCTCACCTAAAGGAGTCTTCCTCTTAGAGCATCCTATGTGGATTTCTTTCCATAGATTACATACACTTCTAGAAGATGAAGTCAATATGATTGCTACAATGAAGGGCTTGCATCCTTTGAGACAACCTGAAATTTCCTTCAAGCTCTTTTGAACATTACCAACATGTTGTCATTCCTTCCTTTACAAGTCTTGAAACTTTCTAAAACATATAGAACCTTCTGTTTTTAGACCTATGAACCCTATAGAAAAAACTTTCTTACCTTCTAAATTAGGTAAGAACCTTTTCTTTGTATACCATCATAGTCCCGTGCTTTACAATGATACATGTAGAAAACCCATCATATCTCCAGGCTCTTTGAACTCCTTGCTAATCTTTGTAAAGGATGCTCATGAAGGCTTTCTTGATTCTTCTCATGATCCTCCACACATATGGTTAAGAATTGAATAGCATGCTGTCCATCACAACTTCTTATTCTAGCATAAGTAGAACCATCATCCATCACCTTAGCCTCCATACGGATTGCAGTAATATATGGTTGTCCAAGAATGAAAGGGTAAGAAGACATATCCTGTACAAAGAAATTCTGCTCATCTCGCACATCTCCAATAGTCACTTTCACATTACGACAAACACCATACAAATCCCTTGATGAGTTGTTTGCAGCTCGAATTCTCCACCCATGATCCATGTCAATTGGACACCTTCCTTTGGAGTAGAGACTCTTTGACATAAGATTCATTTTTGAACCATAATTTATGAGTGCAACACATTGCTCATCAAGATCACCAACCTTAACTAGAGTCTCTATTGTATCCCTAGCCCAATGATTCCTTGAATAATGGGTTTTTTTGAAAGACTTTAGATTCCTCATCATACTCAAATCAAACTTACATTATCTGTCTTGAAAGGTGATTACAATCCACCACACGCTTCTCACATCTTCATCTTCATGTGCATGTGCCTTGTGTATCTCCTTTTTTATACCCTGTATCCCTTTGGACTTTAAGGCCTCTCCATATCCTTATGAGTGAGGATTGGTAGGATCTCCCAAAACTTATCACTTACTCTTGATTATATCAATGATCTCCTCATGAAACTCACGTTTAGCAATTCCAAGTACCTCTCCCAAAGTAAACTCCACCTTGCTATTGAGAATTATTTATTCCAACAGTTTCTTCACATCTGTAGCCAATTTAATGTCATATTGCAGTTTGTAAGCTACAATTTTAGATTTACCTTTTCTTTGCTCATGTTTTTTCTCCCTTGGTGCATCATCCATAGGTATTTTGGGTGGAGAAACATCATGTGGATTTGCATCATGAGGTAACTCTGTCTCCTTTCTTCCACTTACCCTTGTTGCCCTCTTTGATGTACCTTCATTGCTTTCTTCTCCTTTGTGCTTTTCTTCAACAATAGCTTCGTAGTTTTGGCTCCTAGCAATGCTTGCATACACTGATGGGAGAGCTGCCTATTATTGCATATTGAAGCATATAAGAATCAAACTTGAGAGGACATTTGTTGGCACAGATAGATAGAGAGGGAGAGAAAGAGAGAGATGAATTCATACATGTGGAAGTGCCTTAACAATTCCATCCATCATACTAGGATATTGCCTTTCGTGATTGTGCTAGGTTGCTAGTGAGAAAAGGTTGTTAGTTGACCTTACCAGACCATATGCAAATAGAAATGTTGAGAAACTTTGAAAATCTCCCCCCATGCCATAGCATCCAAGTCTGGTATGTCTCGTGGAACAAAACCAAAGGGCCTTCATGGCACTAATCATCATGCTAGGCTTATGAGTTTTTCAATTGTGCTAAGCTCCTAGTTTCCAAAGTGTTGTTAGTTGGCAACATAGACCAAACCACATCATGCAAATAGCAATGTTGAGGCACTCTAAAAATATCCTCTCATGCCATAGGATCTATGCCCACCATGTGTCTTGGGAAATATTGATTAAGTTAGGCTAATGACTTCTTTGATTATGGTAGGTTCCTACTTCCTAAAAGTTGTCAATTGGCAACCCTTCATAACTTGGACCAAACCCCATGCAAACAACAGCCTTAATAGCATAATCCATAATGCTAGGCTAATGACTTACATGATTATGCTAGGTTATTTGCTCCAAAAGGTTGGGAAAATCTTGGATGGGGCTCATCCTCTAAATCTAAGTTTACCTGTAATGGGGGAGGGGATGGAACACGAGGTGGTGGCTGCTTCGAAAGAGGAGCAGGACTGGCACACCATCAGGAGGAGGGGTAAGAGTGATAATCTTTTGAATGAAAGCACTATAAGACACATTATTGCCCTGACCTTTTCTGACTCTTTGGAAATATTAATCCATCTTGGCTAACATGAAGGCTAACCAATTAAATTTAGCCCCTTCCAAGATCCGAACAGAAACAGTGAAAAGCTCCTTGGAGAGACATTTAGATGCAGGCTTGCCTTGTATCTTTGTAGAAACTGGCAAAGTTGCTTCCATATATCGGGGAGGCGATAGGAGCAACAAAAACCCCTGAACTGGTAATAACCTTGCTGGATACCAAAGGGGTAGATGTCTCCTTTTGAAGAAGGGAAAGGATCTCTTCAGCTATCAATAATCGGTTTCCACTAGGGATGAAAGAAGTTGAAAGAGGCAAACACAACGCATCATTGATGTTGGCTATGGATAAGCAAAAGTGTCGGTTATAAACCAAACCAGACTGGTTCTTGTATGATGCCAGGAAGGAGTAGCAGATCGTGTTGTCCCCCCTGGTGGAAACTTCAAGGCCACAAAAGGATGAAGACCAACACAACAAATACAATCCACCTCCAGAAGGAGGAAATAATCATGTACCAGCAATGGCACATGCTGGATCACAAGGGGAGGAGTAGAGGAAGATGATGTCATTCAAACTACACAAGATGTCCACACACACACACACACAACCAAGGAAAAATAGGAAAATTTCATGGCGGTGGGTGGACACTCGCAACGTCTGAAATATACTCCGCGTCCAAAGAATCTGCACAAAAGAGAAAAAAAAATCCACAAGTGGTAATAGCAAGGCGACTAGGGAACAGTCTGCCTCCTGTCAAATACAAACCAAAAGAAGAATACCATGATGCACCAAAGAAAAAGATGGGGGACTTGTGTAATGTGGATGATCACATTGTTAGCAAAGGGGGATTGGAAAAACTTTATGGGTCTATTTTAAGATTTATTGGCCATTTAATAGGATTTTGGGTGGGGTGTTTCGTTTAACATTAAAGTTGTGTTTGGTTTTGTTTTGAGTTTTTTGTTTATGTTTTTTTTTTTAAAGGTGGTGGAAGGGTAAAAAATGTAGATAAGATTGGTTTCTAGGTTGTGTGTTTGTGGTTGTTGTTTGTTTGTTTTCTTTAAAAAATTATGTGTGTTGACATTAGAGGATTTATGTTTGGATCATTCTGTTTTTCAAGTGATGTGTGAAATTTCAAAATGAGTGTGAATGAATTAGGTATTAGATTCGGGGTTTTTGTTTTTGTTTGTTCGTTTCTGTGGTTTTTTTAAAATGAGTTTAGCATTTATATAGGTAATAATATTGAAAAAAATGTGAAAGAGTATGTGGAATTTTTTTGGGATTTTTTGGTAAAATTTTTTAGATTTTTATTTATTTTTTTGATTTTTTTTTTTACTTTTTATGAATTATGAAAGGATTTTAAAAATTTTATAATATTTTTTGTCATTTATTCATGTGTGTTCAAAAAAGAAAAATGATTCTAAAAATCAGTAATTGATTAAGAAAATTTTATCTATTTTTATGATTTTTATTTGATTTTTATAAAAAAAATTAAATTATTTTATGGTTTTTTGTGTTTTTAATGGATTTTTTAATGGGTTCGGGTTTGAAAATTACATGTGAATAGCTTCTAGCACGGAACGGCTATGGCGCATGAACGATCGCTAATGTTCGCACCACCGCATGAACAAGGGGACAGCGCATCCGTGCACGTGAACAGTTGCTAAACAGCTCACAAGCATGTCATACACACGATCTAAGAGACGCGAACGACACAGAAATGACAACCACAAACCCGCAAGAAACACGAGTGACACTCCTGCACATGAACACGAGCATGCAAGGGAATGGTGTGGTTGGCTATTTATTTATTTCGGTAGGGTGGGGGTGAAGGGGGGCTAAGGGGGAAAAGGGTAGGGTGGGGGGAATGGGGCTGTAGGAAGGGGTGGGGGGTCCAGTGGGAAGGGGGTGGGAATGGGAAGGAGGGTGGGTTGGTTGTCGGGGCAGGTGGGATTGGCAGGTGGGTGGGTTGGTGCAGGGAGAGGAGGTGGCCGATGGCACAAGCAACAGGGGCAATGACAACCAACCAGCACCAGGGGCAACGGCGGCCATCAAGGGCGGGCGGTCAAGGAGTCAATGGCACGGGCGAGCAAGAGCGGAGCATGGGGTGTGGCGAAGAGCTACAGGGCAGCGTGGAGCAGCGGGAGGAGGTGGGAGAGCCGGCGGCACCGTGGAGCAGCAGGAGGAGGTGGGATCCAGCGGTAGCGTGGAGCGACGTACTGCAACATCGGCCGAGTGGGAGGCCAGTGGCCGAGCGGGGGTGGCCACAAACCACAAGTGGACGGGAGGAGAGGAAGAAGAAATTTTTAAAAATAAAAAATAAAAAACAAGGGGGATTTGATTTTGGTGTGAAAAAAAAAATCAAAGGTAGCCACCCTTGTCCCGCACATGAGCACGGGGTGGGGGTAAAAAGATTTGCAGTGGCAGGACCCATAGACGGCCGGGACACCGGCCGGGACACCGTCACGGGGGCGAACAATGCAACAGACACATCAAAAGATGTGGAAATTGAAAAACATGGATATTCACATGCGATGCGAGAGGCGCGTACACATGTAAAAACACGATTTTTTTTAATAAAACCCAAACCACGCATCGAAATGAAATGTCATAAAAACGAAAAATGTGCTAGAAGGCAGGGGGAAGATAGTGGAAAAATGCAACAAGGAGTCCAAGGAGAATGCAGGGCATTCACATGGGTTCGTCAGAATGAAGTGCAAGTCGAATAAGAAATGTGTCGAAGAACGTGTCTGACAATCCTATCACATTAGAACACAATTCCGATCAAGATAAGATGCGTTCACATGGGAAAAACCCAACAATCATACCTGAAAAAGGATTCAAAAATAAATAGTTAATGATCCGGCCATTGGAATGGAGAGTAGTCAAAAGGAGAAATGTTACGACACAAATGATCTTTAGGGACAGCACATTAGAACTCAGTTTCGATGGGGTTAGGAGGCATTCACATGGAAAAAACAATAAAATGAAGCTCGAAAACACCTATAAAATTTAATAATAATAAATCCTTAGGGCAAAATAAGGCAATAGAAAAATGATAAATGGGTAAGAAGGGGGCCGGTCAAGGCTATCCATTCAGAATTGAATTTTGAGGAGAATAGGGCAGGTTCACATGAAAAAATGACAAAAATACGCACGAAAAAGACATGAAAACCCACAAAATTTAATAACGGACAAACTATATGTCAAAATAATTGACAATAAAAAGGAAAAATGGCAACTATAAGGTATAGGATAGGGTTGTTACATCATATTAGTGTTCCAAAATAATAGAGTGTTCACATGAAAAAACGTCCAATGTGCGAGAATTGCTTCAAAAATTAAGAATTTTCAATCCATTGCTCAAAACAAGGAGTGCTAAAAAGGAAAATGGTACAGGTTAAAGGGATACACATGGATGTAAGATTGGATTTGGGTGTTTTTGTAAACTTAGGGTGTGTTCACATGGAAAATGATCAAAACACCGTGTAAAGAAAAATAGTAATAGGAACAGTCTCGTAGGTAAGGGAAACAAGGGTTGGTGGTGGGCAAGGGACCCATTAAGGTAAAGTAAAGACATGGGATATACGTAGGTTATGTGAATGACATATGCAAGATGTATGCTCAGTATCTCCACACTTAAAACCTTACTAGGTAGGGTGAAATGACTCCGCATGAGCACGAGACATGTCACGGATTATACGTTAATGTCCCCACACTTAAAACATGACTATCACTTGCAAATAGAAGGTGTAGGATTAGAAAAACTTGGCCCAGTTTGCCGAGCATTGCGGTTGACTGTTGGCGTCGCGTCCTATGACACAGTTGGTTGCAGGAGGTGCCAAGATGTCGTCACAGCATACATCCAGTGCAGCGGTAGGGACCACAGAGCAATACCCAAGGAAGCAGCTTTGCTAATGAAGGTGCGAAAATTCAGGTGATGACAAAGGATAGGATATTGCACTCAATGCACTGTCACTCAAATGGGGAGGAGAGAATAGTCACTCACCCCATAACGTACATCGCTCAATGAGTCTCGCAAAGAACCCCATAACATACACCCAATTTAGAAATCGACAGGGGAAATGGAACAGGAGTATGCCAGGGTGCATAGTTGATGGTGCATAAGTGTATCCAATCCCATCTGGCATAGATGCAAGTAGGAAGGCCAGGGAACCTTATGGTGCAATGTACAAAACAGGGTGATGTGTCCTGTGATGACAATAGAGACCCATCCCATGGATATATAGGGAAAGGAAAACATACCTTGCACCAAGTATCGTAACGTCCCTCAATCTCACCTCTTGATTATTGTTTTGAAGACATACCAGTCACACGCGACCCCCTCGACTGACACTCTATTTAAGAATACAGGAGGGCAACCCGATTCTTACACCCATTACTGTTATCCTCACAATCAGTTGTGTAAAGGTTGTATGCCTTGTGTGCATTTGATGGTGTAGCAATGTATCCTGCCCTATGCTGGCATATAGTGCGAGAAGGAAGGCCAGGGAGGCTTATAGTGCAGGTGCACAGGAACAGATCGTGCATTGTGCATTGAGAGGCCAGCCCGTGCATGCAACCCTCCATTCCACACAGCTCACCTCTCATTTGAATTGAAGGGAAAGGACTGGTCAGTCAACCCACCCTCTGTCTCATGCTTTGTTGATAAATACAAAGGGCAACCAATACTCATAGCCCATCCTGTTAGGATGAAAGCTCATATCACTCAATTGTTTGTCGATGAAGATCACTTCATATGTTACTAGCATCAAGGAGTTGATGATAAGGCTTACCCAGGGAGGTAGCCCATATATTTGGTACTGTAGATTTTCTAGAGATCATGTGGTTTCTATGTTAGGGAATCACAAGTTCTGCACGGGGAGTACAAAGGTAGCACACCAAGGGAGGTGGCTTTGGAATTTCTTTTGGAAAAGTATATGCTAATGACTCAGATATCCTAGACTGCAAAAGGTGTTACCACCTTTTCCATAGCCAGCTTCCCGTCCAAGGGTGTTTCCACCTTTTCTCGAAATGAGGCCTGATATGACAGGGAATTGCTTCCTTTTCTCCCATAACAGTTTATTTTGTTTTTTATTTTGTTTTTTTTCCTACTCTTGAGGGTGTTTCCACTTTTTCTTGAAGAATAGGTTGGTATGACAAGGACCAAAGTTCTTTTCTCCCATGATCGATTATTTTTTCTTTTTTTCTTTTTTTAAAATAAAGAGAATGGTAGAAATATCATGTGTCAGGACCATCCTCACCATCGTTTGCTGGATAAGACGAGAAGAGAACAAGGTAGAGGTGGGAGGTATCTGTGAAATACTTCTTCAGGCGATAGCCATTGATCAAGAAAGGATCATCAGAGGCATCAATGGCTTGCACTTGGACAGAGCCATTAGGGTTGATAGCAAGTACCTTATAGGGGCCCATCCATCATTGTTGAAGCTTGCCAAGAAACTTGCCAAATCGCGAATCATAGGCTAGGACAAGATCACCTTCCTTGAACTCCTTGTGCTTGATGAAGCTCTCATGATATGCCTTTCCTTGGACACCATACTCCTATTTAAAGCCCTTTGCTACCAATCTAGCCTTGTATGCCGGCTTGGGGTGTCCAGGGGTACTTTTTATCTTGTACACCCACTTGCATGGCAAATCCTTCTTGCCCGTAGGCAAGGAAACCAAATCCCAAGTCTCATTCTTATGCAAGGAGTCTATCTCAGACTGCATAGCCCTCTCCCAAGAAAGACTGTTACCCATGCGCAATATAGCCTCATCATAAGTGAAAGTCTCTCCTACATTGGTAACCAAGACATAGTGCATCGAGGGCTGAAATCTATCAGGTGGACGTCTGTCTCTAGTAGACCGCAGGCTTTGCTTCCTGTCCACCACCCTAACCATGAGCATCTGCTACAGCTATAGGCTGTCCAACTGGCTGTGCGAGAGCTCTCGGCTCCTCCTGAAATATGACCTTGTGGATCTCAACAACTCTCTCAGGCTTCCTATGCATCTTGTCTTCATGGAAGACTACATCATGAGACTGCAGATGAATTTCCGCGCCTGCGGATCCCAAAGACGGTTCATACTAGACATTTGTTAAACCATTGTCATTAGACTCTATCAGCTTTAGCATCTTCATGGAAACTAAACAAGTTACAAAGTGTCCACATCTCATTTTTCTATTTTTGGTGTATCACAATTTTGTTTTCCACGAGATCAAGGTTATTGAAAGCTAGAAACGTGTCATCTCAATAGCTCCAAATCATGCCTAATTTTTGTTACATGGCATATTTTCCTTAATTGAGCATATCATAAATTTGAATTTTGGAAAGAAAGCCTACAATATCAAATTTCAATGCTTGATATTTTAGTGCTACCTTTGCTACTACCATAGCAACATGTCATAAGTAGCCAATTTAAAGTAATTGGAGAGGCTACCAAAAATTTTGCTTGATTTAGGAAAGTATGAAGGCATTTCATCTTCCTCTTCATCCAACACTTCAAGATATCTAGGTCCACTATAATAACAAAACATTTGTAGGGTTATAAGTTTAGTAAAGTGAAAGGGATCATTTTAAGGCATGTAAAGAAAGGGCAGTTATTATTGATATCCTTTGAATGCATGTTATATAGATGATTTATTATAGGTGGACTCCCTAGGCTTTTCTTATTCAACCTATGAACATCCCCATTAAATGATACCCTTTTGCATGTTTTAAAAATGTATTTTTTAATGATTTGTTAAATATATTGATTTGAATACACATGATAGCCTTAGGTATTGATAGTGACCCCTCCCCCCACCCTCTTACAAGGCATACTATAAGCATTGCTACACGTATACATGTGCAACAAATCAGTATTATGTAGCCAATAGAAAATAATAATAAGATTCACAAAATAGATTGAGGAAATATCAACTCATTTTCATAGAAATAAAGTATTTATTAAATACTATAACAAGGAATACCCCTTGAAGAAAGCTAATTGGCTAAATACTTGGTTCAAGAATCAATTAAGCCAAGTAATTCACACAACAACTTGAAGGTAGTTCTATGCTTTGCTTGCCTTGTAATATTGATTTTTATGTGTCATATAGAATGTTTTATTTATTGTTTTGCCTCATTTCATAGCATTATCTCCTAAATTACACTTGATAATGATTATTACTAGGATGAGAATGGTAATATAATGGGTTAGAAGGGGTATTTCAAATATTATTTAGATGCATATGCTATATTGGCTAACCCTCCCCCCTCTCTCCTATTTCCCAAACACTTCAATTCTTATTCAATTCTACACAAGGGGTCCAAACTACATGAGTTAGTCTTTGATTTTAGTTTGCAAGTTTCCATATGCATAAAACTATTTACTTTTTATAATATACAAGTATGTCTTTCATAAATGCTAACATATGTGGTAGATATTATAACCAAATGGCCTATCTATATGCTTACCTAAAGTTAATAGCAAAATAAGAGACCTTTACTCAACTTGGTTTAATAATTAGTATTGATAATCAAAATTTGTGTATGCATTTGTAAATTCATGGAATGAGCAAAGAACACATACAAAATTTTGAGGTTACATCAACACAACCTACACCACTAGTGTAATCAACGAAAATAATATAAGTTGGTGAGTTAACACTTAAGTCAACAAATGAACATCTAGGCAAAGTCATGATTCACTTGCTTGAGAAGGTGAAACATCATAAAAGCTTGATAGAGATTAAATTTTATCTAGTAAGTTGTGTTAGATTCTATCTTAAAGTTGATATCTAAACAATGTTTTTATGGAAAACAAAAGTATTACTAACATATGTTAGTATTTTAGTTTCTTTTTTATTATGAAGAGTTAGAGAGACAAATAAAAGAGCATATGTAGCACAACATGGTCATAATTTCATTGTGATGTATATCATGAATAGGGCTAGAACTTAAAATAACAAAGACTATAATTCCATATACTTGTTGTTCCAAAGTGGAACTAGTAATGAAGTGTTTTCTATTCTTTTCAACATTTGCAAGCTTGAAGCCTTTCATCAAAAGCCTTGTGTTGTTGTTTGGCCAAGGAGAGGATAATTGATAATTCTCCAAAAGTATGATATGGAGACAATTGAAACATGTTTTGTGAAGATAAAGTGTTTCACCTTTGATGTGGAAGCATTGTCTACATATTGGAACAAAATGGCATTTCATTGAGCTAGTATAGAAGAATCACATAGATATTGGAGCAAAGTGGCATGTGTTTGTTTCCATCACAAAAGAGCTAACCTTTCTTTGAACTTGGGCTTGTACTTTATGGATCATATTCACATCGAGTGCCCTTAAGAGGAGTAAGACTATTGAATCAACCTAAAATAGTGTTGAATAGATGTGATGTTTGGATTTGTTGCTCATTTCATTTGACATTGCTTTTTTAAATCCAAAACGTTTAAATTCAACATGGGTGATCATTGCCCTAGTTAGGCTTGTATGGATGCCAAATGTCTTTGCAAAGGAATAGGGCTTGTGTTAACTTGTTAGATAAATAACTTATTCCATAACCAATGCCTCACATTTATTAGAATTAGAAAGATATTTTTAACATGTAAAGTCTTCTTGTAGTTGGACTATGATATGACAGTTTGTGATACTATGGTAAGAAAAGGACTCAAGTTTTATGCAAGTTGAGGAAGCAAAGAAATCGTTTAGGTCAATCCACATCAACCATGAATCTTTTTCGCCCCACCTAGTAAGGCACTTGGTCAAACAATTGTAGTAAGGCCTCTCTCTCTCTCTCTCTCTCTCTCTCTCTCTCTCTCTCCGTGTGTGTGCCTGCATATGTGTGTGTGTGCACATGTGCATGTATGTGAGTAGTAGTAGTAGTAGTGGTGGTGGTGGTGGTGGTGGTGGTGGTGGTGGTAGTGGTAATGGTAGTGGTAGTAGTAGTAGTAGTAGTAGAAGAAGAAGAAGAAGAAGGAGAAGAAGAAGAAGAAGAAGAAGATTTCAAGGAACTTCATGTAGTGATAGTGCGGATGTTATAGATGTTGTCTTAGTGTTCTTTCTAGTAGTTGTTTTCAAAGAGCTTCATGAGCAAGTAATGTGGATATAGATGTTGAGAGAGAGAGAGAGAGAGAGAGAGAGAGAGAGAGAGAGAGAGAGAGATGGCGCGTGTCTGTGTCTGTCTCTCTTGTTGGAAGTGGGAAAAAGATTCGAGGGCGGTGGGGATTGACATATATGATAGATGACCAAGCGCATAATGAGACACAGAGAGAGAGAGAGAGAGAGAGGGAAAGAGAGAGAGAGAGAGCTGGGACCTCGTTACTAGTTTTGAGAGAGAAATCAGTGAGGTGTAGATGATCATGGCCGGGTCGGGAGTGGCGGAGAGTACAGCAGCGGCGACGGGTGATTTGGTGAGGGGGGTGATGGAGGGGGCGCGGGATTGGGTGCAGCAGCAGTTGCAAGAAGCACCGGATCCGATGGCCAAGATCAAGGCGGTGGTGGGAGCGGGGGGGCTGCAGCTGCGCCATGTGGGGCTGGGGCTGGTGGGGGTGGCGGCGGTGCTCCTGCTGGTGAGCATCGGCAGCATGCTCACCCTCCTCCCCTTCGCCTTCCTCCTGCTAGGCAGCCTCCTCTCCTCCGTCCTCATGGGCGTCCTCGTCCTCTGCCTCGCCGCCCTCGTCTCTGTCGTCGGCGGCCTCCTCTACTACTTCTCTCGTGCCTCCTCATCCCGTGTCAGGTATGGACTCGTAAGGGTAATTCTTAGATCTTGATCTATATTTTAACACTTCCTTATTGCTAGTTACATTGTTCTTTAGTATCATCAATTTTCTTTCCGAGATGAGACACACCCCCCAATGTCTAAAGGGGGTGCACCTCCCCTCTAAATATTAGTTTTGCTAGCAAAAGCACGACCGGCATTGCGCCAAATAGAATAGCTTGCAGGTGAATAACAAAGTGTTTGATCGCACTACAACTCCCCTCCTCAGTGACCCTACCAAGGAGGAGGACGACCCAATGTTTAATTTGGTAAGATTCCAAGCCTAAACAAACAAGCTAGATGAACATAAACATCCAACCAAGTCATGCAACCAGCAAGACTTGAACCCATAGCCTTATGATTATGAGCCCTGGCATTAACCACTACACCGACTTTAGTAGCATAATCCTACTACTTAGATTTTCTTGAAAGATTAGCATTAATAGTTTCACAAGTCTAAGGAAAAACCCTTAATGAGTCGGATCAATCCAATATCTCTCACACCTTCACATGTAGCAACCTATTCATTGAAGCCCAATTTCCAATTTTCCACACTTTAGATGTAGTTATTTATGCATTACTAGCATGTTGCTAACAATTCATGTCACAAATGATGTGTGTGCATCATCAAAGTATTTAACCATTCTACATGACAACTTCACATCCACTAGCAAGCATTACCCACTTGTGCACTTTGTGAGATATTATTGATATGCCTTCTATGGTCTCAACAAAGCATGATCACATAAGCAATAGTATAGAGGATTGTTGTGAGAGTTCTTTTTCCTAATTTCATATGTCACCTTCATAACTTGGAGGGAGTGTGTGTAACTTGAGAAGCATAGAGAGAGAGAGAGAGAGAGAGAGAGAGAGAGAGAGAGAGAGAGAGAGAGAGAGAGAGAGAGAGAGAGAGAGAGAGAGAGAGAGAGAGAGAGAGAGAGAGAGATTTGCAATAATTAGCTCTCACATGTCTTGGTAATTTTTGGGCAGGATTTCAAGGACTCTCCTTAGCCATACAGACACAATTGCTACTGCCGCTTCACTTCATATGCTCAGTCCAAGCTATGCTTAGTAATGCAAATACACTTACGATTGCCACTTGACATCATAGTCCCAATCAATTTAACTATGCCATTGTTCCACTTTAATGCTCACTCGAAGACACCCAAAAGCATCTCTTCACCAACCCTTGCAAGGACTATAGAGAATGTATAAACATGAACTAGTGTCCATTTCACTATGTCAACATTAATATCGGTTTATGAAAAAAATAAAGACAATATAAACATCGATTGTAGTTGGCACTCTATAGAAAAAGACTTTGCTAGAATTATGCTCATGATATATAAACATAATGAAAATAACTATTTGTAATGTAGTTTTAGCATTCATTACAACCTTGTGCTTTTAACATCTAATAAATTAACGCATAAATTTTTTGTCATTCAAAGAGAGGCCACAAAAATATGCCATTTTCAAATTGTCGTTAGTATTCTGTTTATCTTTATTGAAAAAATGTAGGGCAATATCATTGCACTCCAATGAGCATTACAACTTGTTAGGTGTTTCAATTCAAGAGCTTCACATTAGGAAATTTTAAGGTCACTTAAGGCAATAGTAGTACTATTTCTTACTTCAAAAAAGGAGGCACAAAGAGAACTAAGTAAATAACCTTAAAATCATTGAAAGTGTAGTGTATGAGGCCATTACTTAATGCTACTAGAAAACTAGTTTATTTTTGTCTCTTATTGTCCAATCTACTAAGAAAACCTAACCAATTTAAAGTTGTATTGTTTAGGAGCTCAATGTAATAATTGTCTTTAATGGTATCGGAAATCAAAAGCTTATAGTCTAAGTAATTTGGATCCTTTTAGTCATGTTTCGACCTTCTAGTCATGTTTGGCCATGATTATAAAGGGTATGCACCATTCATGTTACCCACTTTCAAGCTCATTTCCTTCACCTTGGCTTCTAAACCTATTGAGCTACATAGTTGTGGTGACTTCATCTTTTCCATATTGCTACTTTTGGCATTTGGGTACGGTATCCAAATGGAGATGATATAGAAGTACGATTGTGCAAATAAGGATACATGGAAAACTTGCAAGTGGTTTAATGAAATATTCTTGCTTGTAATAGGTAGATAGCTAGTAATAATGTGAAGAAGTTTGTATTGTACCTGAAAGGTGAGAAGGATCAAAGCTTGCTTGGAAGAGCTATGGCGGGAGAGCAAGAGCAAAAAAGAGAGAGACACAAAATGGGAACTCCAAAAGTCACAATGTGTGACCAGGCCTTCCTTTATTCAAACTGTCACTAAAAGAATAAAGAATAAAGTGACAGTGACGGCCGCTCACCACCTACAGTATGCACTGGCAGGTACTGTCAATGTAGTAATATATAGGCGGCTAGGCGAAGGCGCCTTTACCCCCAACAACCTCCCAATTAAAGGCGAATTTGCCCCAGTGTGAGGAGTGAAAAGAAAAAAGAAAAGACAGTACAATGTACACATGTACAACAGGATGAGGAAAAACATCATCTCATCCAACGCCCATCAATCTCCTGAGGAAGGTGAAGCACTCGTAGTGAGGCTTTTCATGACCAGATCTCCAGGATTTTCATCTTTGGAGATCTTGACAAGGTCAACAGACCTGTCCTCCATGGCTCCACATATGAAGTGATACATCACCTCAATGTGTTTTGTCTTCGCATGAAAGACTGGAGGTGTAGTATCAATCCCAAGGTCATGAACCAAACGGCCCAACCATATAGCCTCCTTGCAAGCCTTAATGTCTGCAACATACTTGGCCTCAACAGTAGAGAGAGCCATACACTTCTGAACCCTAGACATCCAAGAGACAGCACCTCCAGCATAAGTGAATACATAGCCAAAAGTGGACTTCCTACTATCTACATGTCCTACATAATCGGAGTATGTGTATCCCACAACTCCTGTATCCTGGCTGCCATAGCAAATACACATATCAGTTGTGCCCTTCAGATATCTCATGATACCCTTCACAACATCCCAATGTTTCCTGCTAAGTGTAGCCATATAGTATGCCACAACACTAACTGCAAAGGCAATATTTGGACGAGTGGGTATCATGGCATACATCAAACTGCCCAGGGTTGATGCATAAGGGATCTTGGCCATCTTGGCCCTCTGCTCATCTGTCTGCAAACAATCGGCCTGTGAGACCTTCAGATAAGAAGGTAATGGACAATCAATAGGCTTCACATCTTGTATACGAAAACGCTCAATGACTTTATGAATGTACTCTCTTTGTGAGAGGTAGAGTAGTCCCTGATGCCTATTGCGCTTAATGCGCATACCAAGAATGTGAGAGCCTTGTCCCAAATCCTTCATCTCAAAGCTCTTCTTCAGCTCAGATTTAAGAGTATCCAACTTATCACGAGCTTTTCCTGCTATCAACATATCATCCACATAAAGTACCAAAATAAGGAATGAGCCATCATGGGCTTTCTTCATGTAAAGACATGGATCCATAGCACTCCTACTATAGCCCTATGACTGGATATAGGCATCAAACTTATGATACCACTCCCTAGGTACCTAATTCAAGCCATAAAGACTTTTCTTCAACTTGCACACTAGGTACTCCTTGCCAGGTTTTACAAAGCCCTTAGGCTGTTCCATGTAAATCTCATCATGCAAATCCCCATGCAAGAATGCAGTCTTGACATCCATTTGATACATGTCCAAGTCAAACTGTGTGACTAAGGCCAAAACCTAGTGTAGGGTGGTCATCTTGACCATAGGAGAAAAGACTTCATCAAAGTCAACTCCATGCTCCTATTTAAAACCCTTAGCAACAAGTCTTACCTTATAAGATGGCTTAGGGATTCCAGGGGTACTTTTCAACTTGTACACCCATTTGCACAGCAAAGCCTTCTTGCCCTTTGACAATGCAACCAAATCCCAAGTCATATTCTTATGCAAGGAGTCTATCTTAGACCGCATAGCCCTCTTCCAGGAGTGATTGTCACCCCTGCGCATAGCCTCATTACAGACGAGAGACTCTCCTGCATCTATAACTAAGACATAGTGCATGGAGGGCTCAAATCTGTCAGGTGAACGTCTATCTCTAGTAGACCACCATCTCAGTGCAAGTTATACTGCATGTCCAACATTTTATCCAACACCCTAGCCATGTGGACCAACTACTACTACAAGCTGTCCAACTGGCTGTGTAGGAGCACGTGGCTCCTCCTGGAATATAACCCTGCATATCTCTACCACCTTCTCAGGCTGCCTATGCATCTTGTCTTCATGGAAGACTACATCATGGCTACAGATGACTTTCTATGCCTGTGGATCCCAAAGGCAATAACCCATCTCGTCTACATCTCCATAGCCAAGGAAAATGCATTTGACACTCTTATGATTCAGCTTATTATGCTTGTCCTTGGGCATGTCCTTGGGCACATGCCAGTATGCCTCACATCCAAAGACACGTAGATGCGCATAAGACAGAGGTTTCCCAATCCATACCTTCTCTGCAACCTAGAAATCCAAATCACTGTAAGGTGATCTAATTATGATATGCAGAGCTGTACTGACTGCCTCAGTCCAAAAGCTCTGTGGTAGGCCTGCATGGCTAAGCATAATGTGTACACGCTCCTGGATGGCTCTATTCATCCGCTCAGCCATACCATTTTGGGGTGGGATATAGGGGACGGTTAATCAATGCTTAATATCCCTCTCCTCACATAACTACTCAAAGATACGTGACACATATTCTCCCCCATTGTCAAAATCCTAAGGCATTTTAGCCTATACCCAATCTGTTTCTCAACCAATGCAAGCCATCTCTGAAACACAACCAAGACATCGAATTTAAGCTTAATAGGATAATCCCAGACTTTACGCAAAAAATCGTCAATAAACGTCACAAAATACTTTGCACCACCCATAGACTTGGGCCCACAGACATTCGAATGTACCAATGCCAAGAGCTCACTCATGCGTGTCCTACCAGACTTCTTATGTGTATTCCTAGTTTGTCTATCATAAAGACAATGCTCACATGAATCAAAACATGCATAGTCAAGGGACGGTAAGTACTGCAAACCAGAAAGCATTTTCATTCCCTTCAAAGTTATATGGCCCAGACACGCATGCCAAAGATATACATATGGGATGGAACCCACTGACAAAACATGGTCAATAGAGGATCCATCAACTACAAGAGAATAGAGGCTGCAAGCCTTAGCACCTCTAGCAAGCACAAGTCTACCACACGTGATTTTCCAAGCAGAATCTCCAAATGAAACATGACACCCAGCATCATCAAGATGCAGATACATGACGTACATCCTATAGCAGAAAAGTACAGCCAGTAGAGAACTACAGCCGTACATCCCCAATGCCAACAATAGCAAGTGACCTATCATCACCGAAGTGAACTAAACCAAAGACAGTGCAGTAGGAGTGAAACCACTCACGGCATGGTGTAACATGAAATGAAGCACCAAAGTCCAAAAGCCAGCACTGCGCATTTATAGAGTGAACCTGGTCAACAGCATAACATCACAGGAACTAGATGCAAGTATGTACTCCCCATTAGAGTCATCAGTCTGCATGACATTTATTTCCTTGATTTTCACACTAGATTTCATAGGTACCATGCTGCGATCAGAGGACTTTTCCTATACGTTGTCTTTCCCCTTCTCTTTGCACTTCTCATTGCGCAACTCATGACACTATGGGTGTATATGACCCTTCTTGCTGCAATGATGACATGTCACATTAGCATTTCTCCCACGAGACTTGCTACGCGACTTAGACCTAGACTTCTACGAGTCTTTGCCATGGCCATTTCCACGATCATTCTTTCCATTACCATCTCTCCCTCTAATAGTCAAAGCATGCGACACACGAGAGGCATCCAAATTCTTACGATTGATCTCTTCCTGTAGAAGAGCACAGTCTACATCAGGCAAGTTCAAAATAGTAGCAGGAGCACATAAGGTAGTGCGGAATATATCCCATGACTCACTCAGAGTCCCAAGCAAAAACAATGGAGTAACCTCATCATTGAAGGTAATGCCCTGCGAAGTCAAGCTCTTGAGAATAGCATGGAACTAGCTCAAATGAGCAAACATCGTCATATTCTCCTTCATGCGTAGGTCCTTAAGTTGCTTCAACCAATTCATCTAACTTGCTAGACTTTTCTTGTGATATAGGTTATTGATCTTATCCCAAAGCTGCCAAGCAGTTTGTGCTTTCTCAACCACATTGTAATGCACCTATTCAGTGAGAGACAAGATGAGGGTGGACTTGCATAACTCATCAAACTCCCTCCATTCATCATCAATCATAGTTTCACGATGCTCTCCATGCAACCTTAGTGGTTTTGTCTGCAATTTCCGCACCAATACCTGCCAAACTTGGCTCTTCCAATAGGCATAATTCGTACCATCAAGCTTAGTGATGTTGAAGATAGCACTATCAATGGAAGAAGACACTCTCTTTGAACCAAGTGTAGTGTTAGTCCATATCTCTAATTGGTTTAAAAAATAACATCTTAGATGGGTGTTAGACTACTATTAGGGTGATCCTTCTAATGTTTCCTCTTCAAAGTAGAACTAGGATTCCCACATCCAACAAGTCCACTATTCCTCAAAGGGGGAATGGATGGTATTGTTTGTGGAACCAAGATTTTTTATCAACTACTTGAGGGCCCCCTTTAGGATTGAGGAGAGGGTACCTCACACATGGTATTAGTGAGTGATTAAATTAACTAGCTCTATGATGTACAAAAATTAAATAAGATAAAAGAACAAGTTAAGTGATTGCTTAGGTAGTAGTTCCTGAAGTTAATCTTAAAGTTGATGGGAATCAAAACCTTCAGGAACAAATTAGAGGAATCAATCCAACTAAGAGAGATCTTTCCTTTGGTGTACCAATGGCCTGCAATTCAAGGGATTATTAGTTTTGACAGTCAATATTCTAAATATTATAAATGATGTTTGTTTTCACATCAGTTCTGAATCCTTCAAGAAGATAAGTTTTGTAAACCTTATGGCCTCGAAATGGGATGCATTTAGGAATTTACACCAGCCAAACTTATTTCATCCGCTATGATTAATGGACCGTTCAGTGAGCTACTAAACATCATTAACCCTTTTCTCCTCTATGCTTCTTATGAGTGAGGATAGGCTACTTTGTATTGATAATGAACCATTCCTTGTATGA
Organism: Lygodium microphyllum; assembly: GCF_053477565.2. Lineage (NCBI taxonomy): Eukaryota > Viridiplantae > Streptophyta > Polypodiopsida > Schizaeales > Lygodiaceae > Lygodium > Lygodium microphyllum. Next base: position 101,041,438 of record NC_141157.1, read on the forward strand.
AAATGATTGCCAACATCCCAAGGACCTATCCAACAAGAACCAAAATATTGGGGATATCTAGAGGTATCTGGCCATTAGTGTTTGTCATCCTCTAAAAGAGCCCTCGACTTATGAAGACTTAACCTCTGAATAGTTTTATGGAGATGATGAAGAATTCTTTGTATGGTTATATTCTATACTTGCATGTAATTGACCAATGGATCAAATTTTTCTATGTACTAAGATGTCTATTTACATTCATATTCATCACTAGAATATTTCTATGAGTTAATCTAAAGAGGTTCTAGTAGTAAGCAAGATGGATTAAGTGAGTACCTTGAGTATTTGGGTTTATTTTGATAAGTTAGCAATGAAGCTCATTACATGCAATTGATACTCAAAATTATATCATATACTTGACTCCTCGTCCCTAGCTCTACAATTAAAAGAAAACATTATGACTATTTTAAAGATAATAATATTGATTGACCTTAGTACACAAAGAGGTAGGAGATTTAGTAGAACATGGAAACAAGTAGATCCCTACTTCAATTTAGATGCAAATCAACCCAAGGACATGGGAAATAATTTTAAGCTACTAAAGTGGATTGAGGATCTCAAGTTAATCAAACTTTATAAGTTTGATTATTTGAGGTGGGATAACATCAAATTTAGGAAATTTGTTATGAGAAATAAATGGATCTATGATGATATTGTTATGATTATTCCCCTAGATAAGATAGCTCTCATGGATATATGGAAATCTAATAACTATTGGGTTCTTGAATATCTTGATCTTCCTAGTCATTGTTGAGTTCTAGATCCCAAGACTAATTAGATTCTTTGTGTATATATTGAAAACAATGGATAAAGTTGTATTCAATTTTTATTAAGTAAGCTATTCTTGCCTTTGTGTTTTTTATAATAGACTATCTTTTCTTTATTTTAGAATATTAAGGACACATTTAAATTTAGGATATTTAATATAGTGTATGTATCAAATGCCTTGCCAATCTGTATGCTTGGAATTTTGAGAAGTAGTGATATCTATTCTGGAGAACCTCTTGACTCCCCTCCATACTCAAATTTCAATAAGGTTGGTTGTTGAGAATGCCTTGGATAGTCTGCCAACATTTATTTGTAATTAATCCCAACTATCCCAAAATCTTATGTTCATCTTAGAGGAATCAAATGGAGAGAAGATTTAAATCTCCTGACATTTCTTTGTATAATTAATCCCATCATTTCTTTGTATAATTAAATCTCCTGGCATTTCTTTGTATAATTAATCCCATCATTTCTTTGTATAATTAAATCTCCTGGCATTTCTTTGTATAATTAATCCCATCATTTCTTGTAATTAATCCCAACTATCTAGAAATCTTAGGTTCATATTAGAGGAATCAAATGGAGAGAAGATTTAAAGTCAATCTACCTATACTTTTTTGAATTCTATTGTACTAATGATCTAGTAATCATTAATGGAGAAATAATGGTTCTACATCAATGAGTTTATAACCAAGTGTTGGAAGTCTTGTTCCCAAATCACATAGTAGTTTATGGGGGAAATTCACAAATTTTTTATGCCATGGGAGTATTGCATTTCAAGAATGTAACAAGTATCATACACTCATACACTGCAAATAAGACATGATGAAAGGGAGCTTCTTAGGCTCTGCTCTCTTTTGTTATTTCTTAGTGTGATATACTTATTGAAATGACTAAGTGTGGTAGAAGGGATCTTCTTACACTCTACACTCTTCTATTATTTCTTAGTGTACTCTACTTATTATTGAAATTACTAAGTGTGCCTTATATATGGGCACCACACACACACACACATACACTACAGCTGATGGTGCTACATATCTTACTTATTCACCATATACATTAGTCCACCTTTTATGTATGAGCTCGTGAATATAGCCTAGAAATGTGTACGCTTTCAAGAATGTAAGAGGTATCATGTAGTCATACACTACAAACAAGACATGATGGAAGGGAGCTTCTTGAGCTTTGCTCTCTTCTATTATTTCTTAGCGTGATCTACTTATTGAAATGGCTAAGTGTGCCTTATATACGAGCACCACATACCCACTACAATTGATGTTGTAGGGTAGTATAGTGTTATGTGTCCCATTTATTCACCATATATTTTAATATGCATATCATATACCAACTAGTGGATACATTCTAGCATCGTGTGCACCATATATGTCAACACTCCTCCTCAAGCTCAAGTCATGAGAAGGATAAAAGCTTGAGCTTTCATTACTCAAGTTATGTATTCCCATTGCTTGTCAAAAGTACTCTAGCTTCTCTGAGGGTAATGATTTAGTGAAAATATCTACAACCTATTGCTTACTATACTCATATTATAGATCTACATCTCCACTAAGCACCTACTTCAAATAAAGTGGTAATGTAGCTCTGTCTATCTCATGCGTGTAAAAAATGCTAGGTTATCAGCTAGCATAATGTTGCTAGTGTTATCACAATAAAGAGGTATAGGATCCATTATATCATAACCAATCTACTCTAGCAAGCTACATAACTATGTGTCTCACATATTACAATGGTTGCCCCTCTATACTCAGCCTTTATAGAAGATAAAGCAACAATAGGTTGCTTCTTTGACATCCATGAAACTATTGCACTTGATAGATTGACTACATATCCTAATGTTGATCTTTGATCATCTATATTACTTGTCCAATTTGTGTCGTAGGCACAAAGTATGGGCTCATTACCAGCCCTACAGTGCAATGCATAACCCATTTTAGACTTCACATAGCCTGTGATCCTACATACTACATCTAGATGGATCTCTTGGGTGACTACATAAACTAACTCACAACTCCAATTGCATAGCCAAGATCAAGCCATGTAATGGTAAGGTAAATGAGGCTTCCTACCATATGCCAACTACATACTACATCTAGATGTGATCTCTTGGGTGACTACATAAACTAGCACACAACTCCAATTGCATAGCCCATGATCAAATCATGTAATGGTAAGGTAAATGAGGCTTCCTACCATATGCTTGTATATATTTGGAACCTCGATCTCATCACCCTTATGCACTAATAAATTTGAGTTTGGATCAACTAGTAAGCTCATACATTTACATGCTACCATGCCATAATTTGCTAGCATGTTTAATGCATATCGTCTCTGTAATATCCATGTATCTTCTTCTTCTTTCAACACCTCAATACCAAGAATGTATATGAGCACTCCAAGACCCTTCATCTCAAATTCTTATTGCAATTGACCCTTGAGCTAAGCAATAAGTTGCTTATTATTTCTTGTAAGAATGAGATAGACCTTACCACTTCCCCTAACTAATGCAAACAAGGAATATTTTGATGGAAATGCATGAAATGCCAAGTGATGTAAATATGCTATAATGTAACCATACCATGCTCTTGCTTAGGAGATTGCCTTATACAATTTGCTTAGCCTATGATCTTTATATCATTGTGGCTACTGCATATATACTCTTCAGTCAACTCTCCATTCAAGAATGCATTTTTTGTGTCCATTTGATGCATTTTCCACCTCTTGACTATAGCCAATGCAACCAATGTGTCAATGGTAACTCGGACTAAAAGTTTCATCATAATCAATACCATATTGCTGAGCATAGGCTTTGGCCACAAATCTAGCCTTATACCTACTCACACCACCATTAGAGTTATACTTTATCTTATATACCCATTTGCATCCATTACTTTTCTTTCCATTAGGCAAGTCAACAACAAACCATGTACCTTGTTGCTCCAAAGCATCCATCTCCTCATCCATAGCATGTACCCACTGGGGGTTCTCCACTCCATCCTCAATCTTCTCATGCGCTTTCTCTTCCAAGACATTCATCATATATACATGATGTATAGATGTGAATCTATCATATGTCAACCTTTGTACTAGGTATTTCATGCATATAGAGCAATGGGATAGGTTGGTTTTTGCTCCACCTCTCTATAGACCTATTTGCTATCCAAAATCTATAGTCTTAGATGTCATTGATTGAACATTAACATCATCAACACATGGCTAAATATTAGTGTCCCCCTAAGCATGGGATTCTGGACTAATTTTGCATTGATCTAAAGCTTCTTAGCTCATAAGAGTGGGGCTGATTTATTCTTCTAATATTAGCAACATTGTGTGTATTTATTACCATTCCAGATCCACTTACACGTGCTCTTAGTCACCTTGACCATGGGGTAACTATCTATGTTGTAATGTTAAATGCAAGAGAAAAGGCCCATAATTTTTTAGGTATAAAGGGTGTCCTAAAATTTAGTTGGATGTTTCATTGAGAGCAAGTATCCCTCCCATGCAAATTATATATAATCGAATAGCACCATGTGGTTAGATTACGCAGTCATGAAAAGGGACTAGATGCCTAAGGGGGATGGGGAAAACCCTAACCCTAGAATTCATGTATAAAAGATGTGGAAAATAAACAAGATATTTTTGTATATTTGCTTTACCTTTTAGACTTTTTGCCAACCTACTGTCTTGAGTGAGGATGAAGGAGAGGGAGTATAAGTGTGTGTGTGTGTGTGTGTGTGTGTGTGTGTGTGTGTGTGTGTGTGTGTGTGTGTGTGTGTGTGTGTGTGTGTGTGTGTGTGTGTGTGTGTGTGTGTGTGTGTGTGTGTGTGTGTGTGTGTGTGTGTGTGTGTGTGTGTGTGTGTGTGTGTGTGTGTGTGTGTGTGTGTGTGTGTGTGTGTGTGTGTGTGTGTGTGTGTGTGTGTGTGTGTGTGTGTGTGTGTGTGTGTGTGTGTGTGTGTGTGTGTGTGTGTGTGTGTGTGTGTGTGTGTGTGTGTGTGTGTGTGTGTGTGTGTGTGTGTGTGTGTGTGGAGTGATGGACATGGAAATGAGAAGCTCCTTGCATCCTTTTCCCTTCTTCTCCATCTCATCCCTTTGATGATGAATTGCAAATATGAGCAAGAGTGTGTGAGTTGAGAGTGTGAGAGAGTGAGAAACATGGTTCTTTTCCCTTCTCCATCTCATCCCTTTCATGATAAATTGCGAATATGAGTAGGAGTGTGTGAGTTGAGAGTGTGAGGGAGTGAGAAACATAGTTCTCAAGCTCTCTTCTGAGAGAATGCACTAAGTACATCTCCATGTTACAAATATATCATGAGTGCTGCGTAAATCTCAAGATCCTTCTTTAAAGGAGTAGGAGGAAGATATACCATTGCATGAGAATGGTGATGTCACACTACAAGAGAACAAAGAGAGTGAACTCTTACATGACTAGAATCCTTACATGTGGCATAGGCTTAACTAATAAGTATTAAAATTATATTTGTAGCTAAGCAAGAAAGAAAATATATGAAAAAAGCAAATATTAGGGGGTCATCATCATCATTTTCTTCTTTTTCTCTCTTGGAAGCACATGTCTCCATAGCTCTATGCTACCCAGCCTACAATAAATACCACCCATCATAATCTCAATCTTCTTCTTCTTCTTCACAAGCTATAGCATAATTGTCTTCTCTACCTCAGTCCTATCACAATATATTGTGCACTACACACCCACCATGCATTGATCTACCTTAATGCACGTAGGCATACACACATACCTTCAGGCATGGAAAAGGGGCATTATGCTGGGGCCCCCCTCTCTCTCTCTCTCTCTCTCTCTCTCTCTCTCTCTCTCTCTCTCTCTCTCTCTCTCTCTCTCTCTCTCTCTCTCTCTCTCTCTCTCTCTCTCTCTCTCTCTCTCTCTCTCTCTCTCTCTCTCTCCACCCACCCTATTTCTCGTCGCAAAAGGGAGGGTTAAGGAGAGTGAGGAAGAAGGAAGGTGACACCTTGGGTGCACTTGCATATGACCCCACAACTCATTTTAGGACCACTACACTTAAAGACCTTGCATTCAAAGCAATGTGCACAAACATTCTAGTGCGCCTACCTTGTGCATTGGACATGATAGGGCGCTACTTCTTTGTATGCCCACATGCATGTGTGCATTGAACCAATGCACTAGTGCACTACACATAGTTCATTGCATTATATATATATATATATATATTACACCACACAGATTTACACATAGCCTAGTGTGCAAGGTCACTGTTGCATTAGACCCAACCTTCCACCTAGTGCATTGCACCATGCACTAGCACACCCACTAGCACAGAGTGCACAATGTGTAGTGCACATGCACCAATGTAGACACTCTAGTGTACATGTGCACCTACTCTTAGTCCACATCTAGTATACTCATCTAGCATCACTTAGGATATTCATCTTGCACTATATCTGCAAGTTAGCTCACTATTATATTAGCCTACCTTGCATTCCAATCCTACCTTCGCCCTAGTGTACAGTGCATGGTGCACAACACACGATATATAATGCATAGTACACATGCACATCACATAGTGTACTGATACAAACACCCGCAAGTAGTTGCACTTGTATCTATCTACCTCACCTAGTACACTCACCACCGTTCACTACACCTCGCACTATAGCCCATTAGCACATTAACTCTAAAACCCCACACACCACCTAGTGCACGACCTAGTGCATAGCATACAATGCACATCAATATAGTGCATGATGCACACATGTACATTGCACTAGCATTAGCCCTTGCATTGGTCCAATTAATTAATTCACCTTGCACCTAGCCTAATACACACTACCTTAGGACATCTTGTAGGTGCACCATCCTAGTGCACTGCACTAGACACACAGCACACATGTACATGTGCATTGCACTCCTAATCTACTAAAGTGCACCCACCTTGCTTATCCCTACAACTTAACCCATCCACACTTACTTCATTGTACCTTAATGCACTACATTGTACACTAACCTGTCACCTCAATGCACAATGGATACCCCATGCACAGAAACTAGCATGTAGCGCACATGCATGAGAGAAGTTTTTAGAATAGGATCCCTATCATAGCTTGCAAAGACAACAAAAAATTGGAGCTCCCTACAGATTGCCTCCATCCCCATTTTGATGTAGGCATGCAAAAGGTGCATTATTGTGATCTCAATTAGTGTTGTGCATCCAGTAACCATGCGTTGTGAAGTTGAGAGTCCTCTCCTTGCCCTCAATGTTGAGAGCATTGCGTTCCATGATACAATGTTTCACTGAGACAAGTTCTCTATATGTTATGAGACTCTAATATGCTTCCACATTTGGCATACATACTTGAAAGTGTGTTAGCATAAAAGATCCTAGAGAAAACCTTTCTTGATGCATCGATATGTATAGCTTTCCCAATTGCCACAACCATCACTTTCAATTGTCCTCCTCCACATTGGCACCATTATGCCTCTCGAAAAGGGCACCACATGTTTAAAGGGTTATCACAATGTCGACTCCTAGTTTGAACCCATACCCTCTTTTTAGCTTTGCATGTAAAACTATAAGGCTTTCTCATGCTTGCCTTGCTCAAGATATGTAGAGCCCACTGCATTACATGTCATAACATTGCAATAAGTCAATCCATAAAGGCAATAGGCAAGTCCCCCTACATTCACACTTTACTCCCTCTCAAGAAGGGAGCGAAATGTGTGAACAACAACTACAAAGGTTTTTTGATTCGATTTCTTACCTTCCTCTAGCATTTGCCTACACAAAAGTAAGGTCTTTACTTCTTGACCTTGCTTTATATATGTTGAGGGCTTTACAATCCAACACACAACATCATAGCCTCACAAGTCATTGAACACATTCTTGCCTCCGCAATGTTTCCACACTTTCCATACATATTCGCACAAATGCTACCGATAAAGAAATCTTATCAGAAATCATTCCTCCTAGCATTAGCATGTTATGCAATCTAACTTCCAATGGTCTTTTTTTCACCGGACATATTTCAAGCAATGTCCCTTCTCAAAAGTAGATTGTTTCTTCTCTCCAATAGACATGCTTGAAGGATAATTGTACATAGCTTTCAATTTGAGCTTACTCCTACCCATTGCATGTGAGTAGTATAATAGAGATCTCTCTCCTTGACCTTGCCTAAGGTGCATTGACAACACTACATTCCATGAAACCATATAAGTTGGGATAGTTCAATAAACATACTCTTTCCTTCCATAATGTTTCTGCATGTAGCCATACATACTCCATGAGGCATTACGAAGAAAAGTAGTAGAGTTAAGACTCTTTTGTTGAGCATCACAATTAACATATTTTCCAATCTCTATGGACCTTTGTCCAACTGATTGCCCCTTTATAGGAACAACCTCTTCACTATCTACAAGTGTAGCACATGCTTGAAGTGTTATCAAGCATGTCTAATTGTTTGAGCTAAACCCATATACTTACTTTTTTTGGCACAAACATAATACCTTATCTCCTAGCTTATGCTCAACACATGATGTAAGCATTGCCTAATGGACAACTTTTTCAATACACTTTTACATACATGCTAACAAGAGTGCTCCCCATAAAGATGTCAAAATTAAATCCTTCCATTTGGGCATTGGCATCAAGTTTTGTGGCCATTCTTAGGACAATTGGGCTAGCACATGTGTTAAGAATACTTTAAAAATTATTACTACCCTCTTTTATTGCTTTATGCATTTTCAATGTGTCATGACCACTTCCAGGCTTGAAAAAACTAGAGATTAGGGCTTCCCACGATGAGTAGTATGATGCAAAAGAAAAGCAAGGCATACCATGTGATGTACATGTCACCATAATCTAGTAGAGGGTCATTGTTGGTATAGGGTTGGGATCTCCCTTTCGAAGTGGGAAGTCCATTATGTGTTATTGTGTTGGATGGCCTATCCGACCATAGTTGAAAACCTTCTATGTGTCCATTATATGTTAGTTTGTTGTCACTACAATTAATTGACTATAAAACTAGTATTTGTTTTAAAACACCTAAATCATGTGTTGGTTGTGCTTGTGTAGATTTGCTAATTCGTATGTCTAATGACTAGCCTAATTATGCCTTAGGCCATGAACTCTCTATTTGCCTTGCAAGAAAGTGATCCATTAATCTACAAATGATCAGATAAGACTAAGGGAGTGATGAGATTGTACTTGGGCACCTCAAAAAGAAGCTTATCATAGGTAGCCTGGTCAAATAACACCATGTTGTGGACCTTCTTCTTTTGCTTTCCCTTGCTCCATTTCTTTTTCTTCTATTTATTGTTGCTGGCTCGAGTCTTGGCTAGCTTAGTAGGGATAGACTAGCCTTTCTCCTTCTAGGGAGCTATTTTTGCTCACATTGGACTCCCCAAGATGGATTTACATGTCAAAACGAAAGAGAGAACGGGGAAAGCTAGAGTTATATTTTGAATCATGTTCACCTACCTATGTTAAACTACTCATTTATCTTTTAAGCAATGATTCATTCATAAGATTTCCAAGCAAAGTGGCCTAAGGTCAAAACAATATCAAATGAGCTAATCTAATCTTATTCAAATATTTAATGTAAACATATATTTGTCTTAGATTAAGAAAATATATTGTCATTTTATATAGTTTCATAACTTCTGTTGAGATGACAAGCTCAACACATGCGGACATTAATGATGGACCACCTGGTTAGATGGATCCACACGTCTACACTTAGCACATCGGTGGTCATTATGACTCTTACATGGCCATTGACTCATTACTTATTATATTCAGGTAGTTACACCTATTTACAGCTGGCATAGTTATAGCGCCAGTCGACTAGTGTAGTCGGTTATGCATTGTTTGACATAGTAGGCCACTTTCCTTTATGTTGTATCTTATCTATACTTTGTGTACATTGAAAAGTGGATGGAAGAAGAAGAAGAAGCTAGCAAGAAAACGTTTTGGCCTCCATCTCTCTTCTTGTCTCTTGAGTGAGCTTCTTCTTGTGCATTCTGTGTGTGTTTGGCGCCGCAGCTCAAGCAAGTCCCCCCATCACGCGATTCTTGACATGGTATCAAAGCCGCGCCACAGAGAGAGGCTGATTTCGAAGGCTGAAGTGAAGGAGAAGAAGCAAGGTTCGAGCAAGCAAGCCACAGGTAAGAAGCTCTCCCATCCTTCCACTCTCTCTCTTGGATAGTGCCTGTGGAGGCACAGGAAGCAGGGTTGAGCAAAAATCTCAGATTGCTGTGAGATTTGGTGTGCGAGCAGATCACTGTGTATTCTGTAGATTGGCCCGTTAGGACTTTCTCGCAGTTTTTTTGGGCATCTGAGGCCATTTTAGGCCCCGTTTTAGAGCCACAAGGTTGCAGACAGTAGTTTCAGGGTACACTGTGATTCCGACTGTATTGACCGAAAGTGGGTGCACATGTTATAGATTGCGAATCTGTAATTTTTGAGGTGTTTGTAGGAAGCAAACATAAGGTTTATCTTGTTGGAGGTAAAGGCGCCTCCGCCGTGCCACCCCGTGTATTACTACACTGACAATACCCGCCACTGCACACTGCAGGTGGCGGGCGCCCGTCACGTCACTTTATTCTTTATTCTTTTAGTGACAGTTTGAATAAAGGAAGGCCCGGTCACACATTGTGACCGTTGGAGTTCCCATTTCTTGTCTCTCTCTTTATTGCTCTTGCTCTCCCGCCATAGCTCGTGTGCAAGCTTCGATCCTTCTCACCTTTCAACTGGTATCAGAGCTTGGCATTCTCTTGCTCGAGCTCGACTCGGTGCTTCCCAACCTTCGCATCGACTCGCTTCACACATTGGGTCTCCATCCCGGCAGCCATAGCCGACCTCTCGAGCTCCCGACTCTCCCCGGCTTCCCGAGCTCCATCCCGGCCTTCTTGAGCTTCATCAGGGCCTTGCCGTTGAGGTATTGCTTTAGCATTTGCAAGCATTTGAGTGTATTCTCAGTTTGAAATAGGGCAGGAACAAAGGGCAGCCACTCTTCTTGAGCTCCATAGCTCATATCTTCCCTCCCCTTTGCATTGGGCCTTCATGGCTTGGTATGTGCCTACCTTGGGCCATCATTGAGCTCCCCCACACTCAACATTCAGCCACATTGATCAGCAGCCATTTTCCAGCAACTCACACTGATTTCAGCGCACCTATTTAGCCTTCCCCTCCTCATGTGTTGAAGTTGTGGCCACTTGATCTTCATCAAGCCCTTGTGTGTGGCCTATTGGGGCTTATTTTGGAGCCCCCCAACCATCATAACTCCACGTGATTGGCAGCAGCACTCCATGCCTCAACACGCTGAATATGGCGCCCATTTTCAGACTTTGACCTCCACGTTTTACAACTGAATGCTTTGTTGCTCATGGAGCACTCATCATTGGCCTATTTGGAGGGCATTTGAGCCATTTTTTGGATGTCATTTTGATGCTTTGGCTTGACATTGAGGTTGGGAGCTGATCATTCTCAGTTTTGAAACTGTCATTCACTGCATAACAGTGCTGGAAACAGGGCAGCACCCCTGACACTGACATTTGTTGCTTATGCCTCATTCCGTTGGAGTTCCCATTTCTTGTCTCTCTCTTTCTTGCTCTTGCTCTCCCGCCATAACTCGCGTGCAAGCTTCGATCCTTCTCACCTTTCAACTGGTATCAGCAGTTTTACATTGTCTGTGCATTTCCAGCCTGCATTATGGCGTCCTCTTCGACTGATAATGCCATATTTAACATCACAAAGTTGGATGGTACCAACTACTCTTATTGGAAGAGTCAAATTTGGCAGGTCTTGGTGCAGAAATCTCAGATTAAGCCACTTCGGTTGAGTGGGGAGTAGCCTGAAACTATGGACAATGGCGACTGGCTTGAACTTGATGAGCTATGCAAGTCCACAATTGTATTGTCTCTCACTGAACAGGTACATTATAATGTATTTGAGGAAGCACAGAGTGCATGGGATCTATGGAATAAGATCAAGAATCTTTATGATAAGAAAAGTCCGGCGAGTCAGATGTACTGGTTGAAGCAGCTTATGGATCTGCACATGAAGAATAATGCGACTATGTCTGCTCACTTGAGCCAGTTCCATGCTATACTGAAGAACCTGACTTCGCAGGATATCACCTTTGGAGAGGAAGTAACTCCTTTTTTCTTGCTTGGGACTCTGAATGAGTCATGGGATGTATTCCGCACTGCCCTATGTGCCTCTAGTGCTACTCTGAAACTGAATGATGTTGAGAGTGCTGTTCTGCAGGAAGAGGTTAATCGCAAAAACTTGGATGCCTCTCGTGTTTCACATGCTTTGACAGTTAGAGGCAGGAATGACAGGAATGATCGTGGTAATAACCGTGGCCGTGACTCGCAGAAGGGTCGGTCTAAATCTCGTGGAAAGTCGCGTAGTAAGTCGCGTGGGCGCAACGCTAATGTCACTTGTCATCATTGTGGGAAAAAGGGCCATATCAGGCCACAGTGTCATGAGTTGCGCAATGAGAAGCGCAAGGATAAGGGCAAAGAGAAAGTGCAGGAGAAGTCCTCTGATCGCAGCATAGTACCTGCGAAGTCCAGCGTCAAGATTGAAGAAATTAATGTCATGAAAACCGAGGATTCCGATGGTAGTGATGAGTTCATACTTGCAGCTAGTTCTTCTGATGCTTCACACTTGACTAAGACACCTAGTATGTATGCACAGTACTGGTTATTGGATTCAGGTGCGTCGTTCCATGTGACGCCTTACCGTGAGTGGTTTCACTCTTACCGTACTGTATCTGGATCAGTCAGACTTGGAGATGACAGGTCTCTTGATATTGTGGGCTGTGGAGATATTCAGTTGCAGTTTTCCACTGGCAGTTCCTTTTTGCTCAGGGATGTACGTCATGTACATGTGCTTACGCGCAGTCTTATGTCTGCAGGATAGTTGGATGATGCAGGGTTTCATGCCTGTTTTGGGGATTCTGCCTGGAAGATTACTCGTGGCAGACTTGTGCCTCTATCCTCTTGTTATATCTGGGTCCTCAGTTGACCATATTTTGGTAGTGGGTTCTATCCCACATGTATCACTTTGGCATGCTCGTTTAGGGCACATGTCTTTGAAGGGAATGAAAATGTTATCTGGTTTGCAGTATCTTCCGCCTTTGGATTATGCATGTTTTGACTCGTGTGATCATTGTCTTTATGGTAAGCAGAATAGGTCTACGCATAAGAAATCGGGTAGGCCACGCATGAGTGAGCCCTTGGCATTGGTGCATTCTGATGTTTGTGGGCCTATGCCTTGCATGTCTATGGGTGGCGCGAAGTACTTCGTTACCTTCATTGATGATTTTTCTAGGAAAGTGTGGGCTTATCCCATAAAGCAGAAGTCCGATGTCTTGGCAGTTTTTCAGAGATGGCTTGCTCTTGTTGAGAACCAGACTGGGTATAGGCTAAAATGCCTTAGGACAGATAATGGGGGAGAATATGTCTCGCATGATTTTGAGCAGTTTTGTGATGACAGGGGTATTAAGCGTCAGTTGACCGCCCCTTACACCCCACCCCAGAATGGTTTGGCTGAGCACATGAACAGGACTATTCAGGAGCGTGTGCGCTCTATGCTTAGCCATGCAGGCCTACCCCAGAGTTTTTGGGCTGAGGCATTTAGTACGGCAGTGCATGTCATAAACTGATCGCCTTCTAGTGGATTGGATTTCCAGGTTGCAGAGCAAGTTTGGGCTAGTAAGCCACCCTCTTATGTGCATCTCTGTGTCTTTGGATGTGAGGCATTCTGCCATGTGCCCAAGGACAAGAGGAGTAAATTGGATCTAAAGAGCATTAAATGCATATTCCTTGGCTATGGTGAGTCAGGAGAGATGGGCTATCGCCTATGGGATCCGCAGGCGCGGAAAATAGTACGCAGCCATGATGTCGTCTTCCATGAAGACAAGATGCACAGGCAGCCTGAGAAGGTGGTTGAGATCCGTAGAGTGATCTTTCAAGAGGAGCCTAGATCTCCAGCACAGCCAGTAGTACAGCCTGCAGCAGTTCCTCCACAGGGCCAGGGTGTTGGACAGGCAGTTAGACAGGCAGCAGAGCCTGCGGTGAGACGGTCTGCTAGAGACAGACGTCCACCTGACAGATTTCAGCCCTCTATGCATTATGTTTTGGTTAGAGATGCAGGAGAGCCTTTCACTTATGATGAGGCTATGCGCAGAGGTGACAGTCACTCCTGGGAGAGGGCTATGCAGTCTGAGATAGACTCCCTGCATAAGAATGAGACTTGGGATTTGGTTGCCTTGCCTAAGGGCAAGAAGGCTTTGCCATGCAAGTGGGTGTACAAGCTGAAAAGTACCCCTGGACACCCCAAGCCGGCATACAAGGCTAGATTGGTAGCAAAGGGTTTTAAGCAGGAACATAGTGTGGACTGTGATGAGATCTTCTCTCCTGTGGTTAAGATGACCATCCTGCGCTTAGTCTTGGCTTTGGTTGCATAGCTTGACTTAGATCTATATCAGATGGATGTCAAGACGGCTTTTCTACATGGGGACTTGCATGATGAGATCTATATGGATCAGCCTAAGGGCTTTGCAGAACTTGACAGGGAGCACCTAGTGTGCAAGTTGAAGAAGAGCTTTTATGGCTTGAAGCAGGCACCTAGGGAATGGTATCATAAGTTTGATGCCTTTATGCAATCACAGGGCTACAGCAGGAGTGCTATGGATCCGTGTCTTTACAGAAGAAAGTCCATGATGGCAGTTTCCTTATCTTGGTACTCTATGTTGATGATATGCTGATAGCAGGGAAAGCTCATGATGAGCTAGATGCTCTTAAATCTCAGCTGAAGAAGAGCTTTGAGATGAAGGATTTGGGACAGGCCTCACATATACTTGGAATGCGCATTAAGCGCGATAGGCATCAGGGGCTTTTGTATCTCTCACAGCGGGAGTACATTCATAAAGTCCTTGAGCGCTTCCGCATGCAGGACGTAAAGCCTATTGGCTGTCCATTACCTTCTTATGTGAAGGTATCACAGGTCGATTGTCCGCAGACAGATGAGCAGAGGGCCGAGATGGCCAAGATCCCTTATGCTTCAGCCGTGGGCAGTTTGATGTATGCCATGATAGCCACTCGTCTAGATATTGCGCATGCAGTTGGTGTTGTGGCACGCTATATGGCTACACCTAGCAGCAAACATTGGAATGCCGTGAAGGGTATCATGAGGTACCTGAAGGGCACAACAGATATGTGTATTTGCTATGGCAGCCAGGATACAGGGGTCGTGGGGTACACTGACTCCGATTATGCAGGACATGCAGATAGTAGGAAGTCCACTTCTGGCTATGTATTCACCTATGCTGGAGGGGCTGTCTCTTGGATGTCCAGGGTTCAGAAGTGTACGGCTTTGTCTACCACTGAGGCCGAGTATGTTGCAGCCACTGAGGCTTGCAAGAAGGCCATATGGCTAGGCCGTCTAGTTGCTGACCTTGGGATTGATGCTGTACCTACACTGCATTCGGATTCTATGAGTGCCATTCAGTTGGCTAAGAATCCGGTCTTCCATGCGAAGACAAAACACATTGAGGTGAGGTATCACTTCATACGTGGTGTCGTGGAGGACAAGTCTGTTGACCTTGTCAAGATCTCCACTGACGAGAATCCTGCAGATCTGCTCACGAAAAGCCTCACTATTGAGCGCTTTGCCTTCCTCGGGAGATTGATGGGCGTTGGATGAGATATTGCCTTTCCTCATCCCCTGTACCTATGTACATTTGTACTGTCTTTTCTTTTTTTCTTTTCTCTCTCACTAGGACAGATTCGCCTTTAAGTGGGAGGTTGTTGGGGGTAAAGGCGCCTCCGCCGTGCCGCCCCGTGTATTACTATACTGACAGTACCCGCCACTGCACACTGCAGGTGGCAAGCGCCCGTCACGTCACTTTATTCTTTATTCTTTTAGTGACAGTTTGAATAAAGGAAGGCCGGTCACACATTGTGACCGTTGGAGTTCCCATTTCTTGTCTCTCTCTTTCTTGCTCTTGCTCTCCCGCCATAGCTCGCGTGCAAGCTTCGATCCTTCTCACCTTTCATATCTGTAAACAGGTTGCAGATTACATGTACTGTTGAGCAATCAGTGAAAAAGGTTGCTTGGTGTATTACTGTGCACGTGTTGTGGAAGATTGCAGAAGACTAGCTTGCTGTGTTATATCCTTGTTTGCGATAATGGCAGAGAACAGCGGAAATCCCATTATTGAGAAGCTCGACAAGAACAACTATCCTTCATGGAAGTTCCGTGTGACGAACTTCCTCATTGGAAAGGGCCTTTATGAGTTTGTCTCAGGTGAAGAAAAGAAGCCAGAGCTGGGTATCCCTCCGACTACTGCAGATGAGTTAAAAGCATGGAAAGAGTGGAATGCGAAAGACAAAAAGGTGATGTACTGGCTACCTGCAGTAATTGATAATACTATGCTAGGACATATCAGGAATGTAGAAACTTCACATGCAGCTTGGACAATTTTTTAGAGCATGTTTTCAGTAAATACAAAGGCACGAAAGATTCAACTCAAGCAAGAGTTGAATGCCTTGAAGAAAGGAAAAATATCTGTCAATGAGTATGTGTTGAAGGTGAGGAGCATTGCAAATGCTTTAGCAGCGATTGATGCAATGCCGGATGATGATGATTTGGTTTCATCCACTCTGAGTGGCCTTAATAATGAGAAGGCATGGAAATCATTTGTTACTTCAGTATATGTATGGAAGCCATTTCCAGATTTTGATGAGCTGATCTCTCTCATGATTACTGAAGAGATCAATATGCAGGGTGATTCAACTGAAAGAAATGGTGAACGGGTCCAAGCATTTTACTCGAGTTCACGAAGGGGACATAGTAGATCCTCTTCAAGAGGTCGTGGTATGGGATGTTCTGGCGATAACTAGCAAAACAAGTTCAATCAATAGTTTGGTGAAATGCAAGTTTCTGGAGGCAGAGGAAACTTTAGAGGCAGGGGGAGCTCTAGAGGAAGAGGTGGATGGCAGAATAGAGGTTCTGAAAATTCTGCTATTGTTTGCCATTATTGTGGCAAAATAGGTCATATTGTAGCCCAATGTTATGCTAAGAAAGATGATATTCGTAGTGGTAAGTTGCAGCAAGGAAACTATGCATCGTCTTCACGATAGAATGAAGACAAAAATGAATGTCTGTTTGTTATGCAACATATGCTGAATGCTGTTATAGGAAAGGGAACACATGATGATGTTTGGTATGTTGATTCAGGTGCATCCAATCATATGACTAGCCATGCAGAATGGTTTGGAGAGATACAGGATTCGCAAAATGCAAGTTATGTGCAGAGAGGTGATGATTCATGCCACCCAATTTCACACATTGGAAAAGTTCCCTTGTCCTTGCATGATGGTAAGACAAAGAGTCTTTTAGATGTATTACATGTGCCATCTATTACAAAGAACTTGGTGTCAGTCAGTCAGATGGTAGAGCAAGGGCTGCAAGTTAGATTTAATGCAAAGGGCTGCTTTGTAGAAGACTTCAATGACAAGTGCAAGTTGGTTGCAAAGGGATGTAGAGTTGGACGTATGTTTACTCTGGATGCTGGAATTCCTACTATGAATGCTGCTTTGTATGCTAAAGAAAAAGGTGTTGTTGCAGATATTGAAATTTGGCACAAATGCATTGGACATGCAAATGTACAAAGGCTGAAATTAATGCAGTCCAAAGGGTTGGTTACAGGTTTGCTTACATTTAGAGTTGCAAAATTTCATAAGGTATGCGAAGCATGTCAGTTTGGTAAGCAGGCAAGACAACCCTTTTCACATGATAGAGATGTAAGCAGAAATATCCTTGATAATGTTCATACAGATATTTGGGGGCCTACACAAAATGTATCTCTTAGAGGCAGTTCATACTTTGTCACATTCATTGATGATTGTTCTAGAAAGCTGTGGGTATATTTTATGAAGGAAAAGAGTGAAGCATTTGAGCACTTTAGAACTTTCAAGGCTACAGTTGAAAGAGAAACGGGCTTGAAAGTAAAGTGCTTGAGGTCAGATGGAGGGGGAGAGTACCTCTCAAATGAGTTCAGTGATTTTTTGAGGTCTCATGGGATAAAGAAACAATTCACATGCAGGTATACCCCATAGCAAAATGGGGTTGCAGAAAGGAAAAACAGGCATATTGTAGAAGTTGCACGCGCCTTGACTGAAAAGAATATGCCTAAGCATTTTTGGTCTGAGGCTACTCATACAGCTGTTTATATTATGAACAGAACTCCCACAACTACAGTTCATGGGATGACTCATGAAGAATGCTTTATTGGCAAGAAGCCTGATGTATCGCACTTGAAGGTATTTGGCTGTGTTGCATATGTTCATGTGCCAAATGAGCTACGGAAGAAGCTTGATCCAAAGGCAGAAAAATGTGTCTTTATTGGATACTCATTAGATCAGAAAGGGTATCACTGTTATAACCCTGTCACATGTAAGTTCAGAGTGAGCAGGGATGTCATCTGTGATGAAATGAGTAGTTGGTATGCATCTAGTGGTGATGCATTGAATGATGATGATGATCATGACACTCATGTGCAGGCTGAAAAGCAAGAATCGCGGACTCTTAGTGGACCAGAGACATCATCTAGTAGTCCTTGGTCTGTGAGACTAAGGAATAGCTCTACATCTTCAGGTGCATCTAGTAGCACTTCAGGTAAAGACAAAGGAAAGAATAAAGTGCCAGATGGCATTGATGCAGCTCTTGATGGAGACTCCAGTGGCTCAGAGAGCTTGGATGATGTGCTTGGTATTCCTTTTGTCAGGACATCAGATGTACAGAGAGCTCATAATAATGTAAAGGATCCATTGAGTGATCCGGTGGTACGCAAATCTAGCAGGGTTAGATACCCTGTTAAAAGATTTGGTTTTGAAGGTTATGCAGCTCACCGTTATGTTTATATGGTGAAACTAGTTGAGGATGTTGAGCCCACTTGTTTTGAGGATGCTGTTGGTCATACTCATTGGGATGCAGCAATGGATAAGGAGATAGCTGCATTAGAGGCCAATAAGACTTGGGATCTAGTATCATTGCCGAAGGGCAAGAAAGCTATTGGATGTAAGTGGGTTTATAAGATTAAGCATAATATAGATGGTTCTATTAGTAGGTACAAAGCTAGGCTGGTTGCAAAAGGCGATGCCCAGACATATGGCATAGATTATGAAGAAACCTTCAGTCCAGTTGCTAGGATGGCAACTGTCAGATGTGTGATTGCTTTGGCAATAGCCAAAGGTTGGAGGTTGTAGCAAATAGATGTGAAGAATGCCTTCTTGCATGGTGATTTGCAGGAAGAAGTGTATATGGATCAGCCAGTAGGTTATGAAGATTTAGAGCATCCCACATATGTGTGCAGGTTGAAGAAGGTACTCAATGGGCTCAAACAAGCACCTAGAGCATGGTCTGACAAGATCAGAGAGTATCTTGTCAATATTGGCTTTTATAGTTCTGATGCTAATCACTCGCTTTATGTGAGAAAGGGAGATGCAGGTTTGGTCATCATAGTCATCTATGTGGATGACTTGATTATTACAGGTGATAGTGATAGTGGGATTCCTGAAGTCAAGGACTTTTTGAAGAAGAAGTTTGAGATGAAGGATCTAGGTGAGCTAAGGTACTTCCTTGGCATTGAGGTGATCAGATGTGATGATGGTATATGGCTGTCCCAAAGACAGTATGGCTTGGATATGTTATCCAAGTATGGTATGACAGCATGCAAACCACTTTCAGTCCCGTTGGAGCAAAATGTAAAGTTGAGTGCTGATGTTGGGGATGAGATAGAAGACCCTACTATGTTCAGGAGGATAGTGGGGAGTTTGATCTACATGACCATTACAAGGCCAGACTTGAGCTACGCTGTTGGTCTTGTGAGTCAATTTATGCAAGTACGTAGAAAGCCACGTTTGGATGTAGTCATACGCATATTGAGATATGTGAAGTCCACATTACATTATGGACTTTTCTATGAGGCAGGTACAGATGTACAGGTGTTTGGATACACAGATGCAGATTGGGCTAGTAGTATGTCTGATAGAAGATCTACCAGTGGATACATGTTCTCTCTTAGTAGTGTAGCAATTACTTGGAGCAGCAAAAAGCAATCTACAGTTGCTTTGTCGAGTACAGAGGCTGAGTATAGAGGTGCTACTGTTGCAGCATGTGAGGTAGTATGGCTGCAAAAGTTATTGGTTGATTTAGATGTGCAGGTGGAAGGTCCAGTTGTCATTTATTGTGACAACATGAGCAGTATACAGTTGGCTAGGAACCCTGTATTCCATGCCAGGATAAAACATATTGAGGTACACTACCACTTTGTGAGAGAGAAGGTACTAGCAGGTGAGTTTGACTTGGTGTATGTCAGCACACAGGATTAGATAGCTGACATCTTCACAAAGGCATTGGGTACAGAGAAGCTTCAAAAGTTTCGAAGCTTACTTGGAGTTGCAGATATGCAGTTGAGCTTGAGGGGGAGTGTTGAGATGACAAGCTCAACACATGCGGACATTAATGATGGACTGCCTGGTTAGATGGGTCCACACTTCTACACTTAGCACATCGGTGGTCATTATGACTCTCACATGGCCACTGACTCATTACTTATTATATTCAGGTAGTCACACCTATTTACATCTGGCATAGTTATAGTGCCAGTCGACTAGTGTAGTCGATTATGCATTGTTTGACATAGTAGGCCACTTTCCTTTATGTTGTATCTTATCTATACTTTGTGTACATTGAAAAGTGGGTGGAAGAAGAAGAAGAAGCTAGCAAGATAATGTTTTGTTCTCCATCTCTCTTCTTGTCTCTTGAGTGAGCTTCTCCTTGTGCATTCTATGTGTGTTTGGCACCGTAGCTCAAGCAACTTCTAACTTGATATTTATATATATGAGTTGAAGTCTTATTAAAAGTCAAAATGTTCATGTACTTATTCTCTTTTTGCCATGTTTGTTTCAATATTGATAATGAATGTTAGCAACTTATGTTATGATGACCAACATTGGACATTTTTCTTAGAATAAGAAAAGCCATTATGATTTGTAATATTTCCATCAGTTGTTGTAACTTCAACTATACACATGTAAATTCAAGTCTTTATAAAAGATCAATGTGTCTCATCCATGTGTCAAGATCATATTGCTATGTTCTTTTTACTATTGACAACAAGTATTAGTGACTTGTGTTAACATTAATGAAGATTCCAACATCCAACATTCTATATTAGGTTCATATCCTAAGATGCTAAGTAAGTAGCACTTCTTTTTGTATGCCTTCCCCTTTTTATACATTAACAGAGTTGTATTACCTCTCCACCATACAACATTCTATCAATTATTTGAATTCCCTCATTATATTTTATATTGATATTATTCAAATCAATGCACTTCCAATCTAATGTTGCCAAATAAAGTAGCTGATATAACATAATAGCTTACCAAAAGATGCACAAGAAGTGATAAAAAACAAAGCAACTACACAACCTCCCTCCAAAAACAATTCCCTTCTAGAAACAACTGCTAACTCCACCACATTTTCCCAAACTAGTCCATCTACCTATGCTTAGTTTCTATGTGTGCTCATTTGTTGATTTTCTATAAAGATGTGCCTAGAAGAGGATGCAAATAAGGTAGGCAATATATGCTTTTGTTTTGTGTGTGTGCAACATGCACGCATGTGTGTAGATTTTCATTGTTAGCAGCAATCAAGTTGCTATTTGCATGAAAGAATCAACTAGAGATTAAATACATGCATATACATGTAAACATATGCATATATATGTATATGCGTAGATATGAGCGTTATTTACAAATGTATATATCTACATATACATACATGTGCATGTGCATACATACCTAGAGACACACATACACACAACCCCACACACACATGCATGTATGCATAGAAAAGTTTCCTTTTTGTGATACATATATAAGTTTCATTACCTCTATACATGATTAATATTAGACATATTTATATATAAAAGGAAAAACTTCAAACTACTTATTTAGTTGGGTGAGAGTCCATATCTCATTATGGTTTTAATGTTTTTGACATTGACCTATACGAGTTCTTTTGTGAGCTATATCAAATAACATTAATTATTAGTTAGTCGTTGCAACAGGTCTTAACGAATGGCCAAGAAAGGTCCCCAATCGCTATAAATACTAAAAGAAAATAATAAATCACCTATGTAGCAGAGCTATTGAATAAGATCATGCCAATAATATAGTGAGATAAATTAGTTTACTAGACATAATAACATTACTAACAGAAAATTCTATTCTTCTATACCCCCCGTCCCCCAAACCCCTCCACCTTCTCCCTTATTTTTAGGCTTAGGAAGGGAAATTAATGGGGGCCTACCCCTTATGTATAGGTTTATATAATTTTTTTGGAAAAAATGCCCCCTTGCACTTACATGATTCTGTAAGTTATCCATGGTGAGTCCCACCTCACCTTTGAATTTTTCCATGTATCCATGCAACCCACATCTTTTCAACAATTCATTTACTCCTAGATCTTTGGCTACTACTTTGGCAAGGTTTGAATTTGCTAATATCTCAAGTGGCAACACCACACAATCTCCATTTTCAAGTTGTATTTTGCCTAGTCCTCTTTTGTGGAGGATAGCTAGGACTTGTTGATTTTCTCCTACATAACTTTCTCTTCTTCTCCTGTAACTTTAAAAAACCTAAGCATAGCACATGAAGGTGAGATGATTTTATCAATCAATTTGCCCTTGAATCCTACTAAGTGTTAGTTTTTAGATTTGATGAATCTTTTTGTGTTCAATGAATTGATTTTGATTTTTTGGTTTGTGCATCTTATGCATGTGCTAATTTATGCCTAATTTTGTGCATGTGCCTAATGAGTCCCTCCTCATGCCTAAATGAATGCAATACTTCCCAATATTGTGAAGGGTGTCTTGTGGATGTGGTGATTCTAAGGTGTGTGGGTGTTTTAGCTATGATGTGCATGTGCACTTATTTATATGACAATGATATGGTACAACACTACCTAGCAATCAATTATAGAAGTGAGGTTTATACTCAAATGCTACATAATGATCTATATCGTGTGGATGCATGTCAACATGCATAATTTAGATTAGGGCACTGGTTAGGAAATCATCGAAACCTATATCTACTAGCAATGTGAAGTTCTTCCTCACTGAGAATCCAGTCTAGACATGGGTGGAGCATGATGTTCTCCTCTAATGGTCTATTCTACATCAAGGCGAGTACCCTAGATGATGTAGGAGTGACATAGGTTAGGTCATATTTGTTAGAATTGATGGCACAATGCTATTCACCATTGGTCATTATTTGAAAGCCGAACCTTTCTCATTGTGGGCGTAAGATGAACCAATTTGCAAGAAATTGGACTTGGATTTGCAAGTTGATCCAAATCCATGAGATCCTCTAGTGTTGTTTCTACATAACTACATTTTGAAGGAGGTTAAGAGGCAACTTGTGAGAGATTTCTCTTGCAATATTTGAGTAGCAATTAGCTCTTCGGAAAACTGAGGGATGGTTGGTGAATATGAACTCAAATTCCACCTAGAAGCAAGATTGTAACCTCATACCCTTGGCCATACTTTCATCTAGGAAATTTAGGTATAATCTTTCTTAGCTACATGCAAACAAGATGAAGGTGTTATTGAGTTGTCTAATGCATGTGAGGACATCTTCATGTCTATTAATGGCCATATCAATAGCTACTTCTAGAATGAATGATCTCTTATAAGAGGGTTTTAGGCCTGGAGGTGAATCTAGCTCATAGGACTGATTTAGTTTATACGATTAGCTAAGTTGGATGGGGCATTTGGGTAAGCTTCAATTTGTGTGTTTTTAGGATTAGATGTACTAGGTGATTGCAAGTGGTTTTTAGTGGTTATTGTTGGAAGAAACATTGTCCTTTGGCGATTGTGCCTTGTTTCCATTTTCTATTTGAGATACCAAAATCTCCAAGGAATTGGACATTGCAAGGCACCTTGAAGGCCCAAGGGGTGCATCATGTCTCTTCCTACAACTCACAACCTTGTTAGTTGTTTTCTACTAAAGCTCTAAGCTTGGGTCTATGGTTGACATGTTTAACTATATCCAGGGCAAAGAGTATAGGTGTTGTAGCACACATTTTTTTTTTCTGTATATCAACTTAGAGTTAGCGATCATATTTTGGTAGTGTGTCACTTCTTTCTCGGATGTTCTCATGGTTTTGGCAATGGTTGGCATTGCAATTGAGAGGAGTCAACTATTGGTGATAGTATTATTATAACCTTGGTGGGAACTGATGGTGATTGTGAAGGCTTTGATGACCCTATCCATGAATTGCATGCATAATATCCATGTGCTCCTAATAGTGATTTTAAGACCCACTTAGTTTTGGTATGACTATAGTGTTGGCACCTTGGTCTTGATCATTGTGAAGTAGATTTTCGCACTTGCTTAATGCAAGGGTTGACCTCTATGCTTTTGTGTTTAGTTTTTGAAATCCACTTTTGATGGGTCATATATGGTTTAATCGTCTTGCTCTTGGATTCTTGCTAGCTTTCTTATGCTTCTAGTAGCGCATTGAGCAAAGTGTTACCCCCTCCTTAGGGGTTATACTCAATGAGGTTGTGTTGTCCATGGCATCACCTACTTCAAACAAGTAAGGATGCCCCTGCTAAAATCCATGATGATTTTTAAATTGGATAGTGCTAGATGAATTTGTTGCATGTCATAATCAACCATGCAATTGGCCTATCATTTGAATGGTTGGCCCAATGAAGCCTCTTTCCCACTCTTTTTGTGTTAGGTAGCACATAAAAAATAGTAGGAAAACTTTCAATCTCGATTATCAAAATCACTTGGCATTTTTTCTGACATGAAGTAATGTGTGCCCACATATGGATTTTGACTTTATCCATGGTAGGGATTGGTTGAGGACTAGGCCAATCATCATTTTTCATAATTTTGTAACCAGCACCCTCGTCAATTAGAGCATCTATTGCATGTTCTTTCTTTGCGATGAGTTTCACCCTAACATAAGTCAATGGTATAGGTTCATCATCCTTGGGGTCAATCTCTATGTTTTTACAATGCATATAGTGATCAATGGTAGCATCATTAGAGGTTCATGCAGTGGTGTGCTAGAATAATATTTCTTGATCCATCTATCAGTGAAAGAGCCAATTCCTTCTCCTTCAAGAGTCTTAAGCTCTACATTACTACACGGAAAGAGATGAGACCTTTGAATTTCATTTTCTATTTTGTAGCCTCTAATGGAGTAGAGCAATACTAAGTCACCCTTCTCAGAGTCAGTCTACCTCTGATGCACTTGTCAAACCATGCTTTTCGTCTAGCCTTCTCACAGATTAAGGCATGTGTTGCTAGTAGTCTCACTTTTGATAAACTTTTGAGTTTCGCTACTTGCTTGGTCTAAGCATATCTGCCATCCCATCATTCTTTCATAGCCACTCTCAAGCTCGGAACTAAAAATTCAATTGGCATTATGGCATCAATTCCATACATCAACTTAAATGGGTTTTTTCTAGTCAACCATCTTATAGGCCATGTGATATGCCCCCAAGACTATTGCAAGCTTATTGTCACAATCACTATACGAAAGGCTAAAACTATTTTGGTTAGTACATTGATCAAGATTTTGTTCATGGCTTCTGCTTGACCAATTGCCTAAGGATAATGAAGAGATGACTTTTAGTGAATGACCGTGAATGTGGACAATATATGAGCGATCACTTCATTGATAAATTATGTGATCTGGTTACTCATGATCTCAAGGGGACATCCAAATCTAGAGACTTACTCCCACAAGAACTTTGGTGTCATCCAAGCATTGTTATTTTGAGTGGCCCTAGCCTCAACCCACTTTGTTAAGTAATCAATTGTGACAATTATATATTTAGCATGTTGAGTACTACGTTGTAGGGCTTATAGGTCTAACCAAATCAACGCACTTCTCAAAAAGTTGTGAGCTATAAGTGGCGTAAGTTCCATTTTATCTTTTCACACAATCATCTTTGTGCATTTGAGTTCATCGCAATGTTTTATGAATTTTGCTACATCATAAAAGAGGGTGGACCACCATAACTAAGACTATAGGATTTTTCCCTAAAGTCCACTTTGCATTATGGAATTTTCTGAGACAAGTAAGGTATAGGGGTTTGGATACACAAATGCAAATTGGAATGGTAGATAGAAGATCTACCAGTGGATTCATGTTTTCCCTTGGCAGTGCAGTACTCACATGGAGTAGCAAAAATCAACCTATAGTTGCTTTATCAAGTACAAAGGTGTTGCTATGGCAGCATGTGAGGTGGTATGGTTGCAAAAGTTATTGGGCGATTTAGATGTGTAGGGAGATGGTCCACTTGTCATTCACTGTGACAACATGAGCAACATACAATTCCATCTTGGCCTATTGAGTACAATTGCTTGATGATGAACCAATAGGGTTATGCTTTAAGAATTAGGAGATGAAGCTGTGCCTTCTAGGCTAGGTGATTAGGTATTCCCTTTTCTAGTATCTCTATGATATTGTAAACCCAATGTAGAGTAAGATCTGCTTTATATAGATCCTTCTCTCCAAAGATCTTAAATAGATGTGCATTAGGAAAGTTGTCCATGATATTGTTTTCTACTAGTTCTCCATTAAGTATACCTGATAGATTATTAGCCATGTGGTATTGTATTTCTTTCCTTACACCTACTAAAAAATCAAATTCAAGTTGAAGCAATAACCATCACGCTATGTGTCCCATTGCACAAGGTTTGTTTACTAAGTAAAGCAAAGGCTAATGATCAACAATAACGGTAAACAACGTTGTTAACAAATAGTGGCAAAACTTTTTCATGGCAAACACCATTGCTAAACCCTCTCTCTCAATAGTGGAGTAGTTCATTTCCATATCCATGAGTTGTGACTGGCGAAGCTTAGTGTAGAATCTAAGTTGTGCTTTTTAGGTTGGCACAATAATGCTCCCATGACAAATTTTGAAGCATCAATGTGCACATTGAAGGTTATATTATAGTCTAGGGCTTGTAGAATTGGAGCTATTACTAGGGCCTTTTTTAATACCTGATAAACACACTAGCACTCCTAAATCCACTCAAACACAAGTGACAACTTGTTTTTGAGAAGATGCTCTATGATCAAGGATAGCTGATAAATGCTTATTTTGATACTTTCTACATCATAAAAGATTAATCATTTGCGAATTGTTTCATGGGACATATTTGATTACTTGAAGCATGACACGCTTCATGCTAAGGGTGGGGCCTATTCTATTGAGAATACTAACAACTTTGAGACCAAGGGTGCAACGAGAAAGAAAGAGGGGGGCTTCTATATATGGACTAGTTTTGTGAGGTTAAAATTGCCTTTTATAGAGCTTACTTCCTAGAATGTAAGCTTTGGGTTCTTATGGTATTTACATGCTAAAAAATGGTTATATTTGTTCAAGATCGACGAAATTCTAGAGAAGGAATATGCAGAACTTTTCAAGTTGAATTAAACCAGGTCAAAGAGAAGGAAATTCTGTGATCTCTCACACCGTAGTGATCCTCATGGAGAGTTTGTTGGAAAAAATGTTCTATTTAGCACATAAGAGGGGATGGACTTTCAAGAAAGTTTAATAAGCATGTTGAAAATGTCTTCACATTCTTGGATATTGCCAAAAGAATTTGTTTTAAATATAGGAATAAGAGGCCTCATCCACATTTGGATGACAAGGTAGAGTTTTTTCTATCATTCTTGATTTATCACATCAAAATTTTCAATATTGAATAATGCATTTTCTGAAGCATCAAAAGCCATCATCATTGCCATATGTGCCAAACAACAAGCAATCAAGATATCATTAACTGCAAGACCAAGAAAATAAACATTACTACAACCTGAGTGGCATCACAATTGCCTAATAATGGCTAATTCCACCTCCAAGGGACCCAAATTTTATGCCAAAATTATATTTTGGACATTCCTCAATGCCCCCTCTCAAAAAGTTGCATAAAAACAACCCTTTATATCTTCCAATATAACCAAATTTACGATTGCAATGTGAATGCAGGACAACGGAACTAGTTCACTGAAGCAATTGTTTAGATCTTTAACACTATGAAAATAGCTCCTACAAATAGCTCACAAAGTAACTAGTTCTGATCCTTGCAGTGTGAAAGTGATTTCTTGCCAAGTGATTCAAATTGAAAGTGATTTCTTGCCAAGTGATTCAAATTGAACTAGTCCCAATGCATTCAATGTATAAAACTATCTTTCAAATATCCAATGCTTATCCCAAGATCGAATGCACTTTGAAAAATCCAATGCACGCTAGCTATCAATGTAAGCATAGATTTGGAAAACTAGAGAAGTTTTGAACCACTTTAGAAAAGGAGCAAGTGTAAAAAAAGGGTTTGATGTATTAAGCTTGAAAGTCTTAATTAGGATAAGGCTTTAATAAAAAACCTTTTTATGAAAGAAATAGGCCGTGAGCTACTTCAAGCGGCATCAATCTATTGAGGCAAAAAAGTATATTTTTATGACAATAATTTTGGCAAGGATATTCTTAAGTAGCATGCAATTGAATTTGGGACTCCAATAAGGCAGTCAATGATCCATGACAAAAAAAAATTGAATCTCGTTCTCTTTCTTTGTCTATACTCAAGTCCCCTACTTATTGGCACAAGAAGCCCCTATGCTTAAAATTTAAGCTACCCCCTTGCGTTTGGGCACAAGCAAGCCCTCTGTTTAAGCTAGGCCCTACTTAACCTAAGCAACCCCTATGCTTGCATGCATCAAGTACATGAACAAATGGAACTATCTTTAATCCATCCATTATTTGATGTCCAAATACTCTTGAACCAAGCTATGATAGGCCCTAAATTGAGCCTCAATGGCTCCCTTAAGTGGAGTACCTATTTGACTTAAATGGAGAGCGTAGTAGACAAATCCGTGCCTCTTTCAAATCCAAGTAGCAAGTAGTTCTTACAATGAAGCTCAAATCCTTGATCCCATAATGAAATGGTAGTTCTTTTGAATCTAGATACAAGCACAAATGTTATAATAAAGCTCGAATCCTTGAGCTCCTCACTCCAATCATAGGCTCCCACCACAAATGTTGTTGTGATACTAAATGTTGAGAGGACATAATGGTGGGATGTTGAGCCAATGCAAAGAGAGAGAGAGAGAGAGAGAGAGAGAGAGAGAGAGAGAGAGAGAGAGAGAGAGAGAGAGAGAGAGAGAGAGAGAGAGAGAGAGAGAGAGTGCGTGAGTGCATGAGTGTGTGTGTGTGAGTGAGTGCACAATAAGTCTTTGGTGGGTACTAAGATACCCTTGTTCTTCATTATCTTCACTTACATATGAATGTACAATGTGTACTAGTACAAGAGGTGCCCACATGACCTTTAGCCATTGGCCTTTAGCCTAATAATGTAGTCTCTCACATTATATTGGATCACTCATGAAAGCCTGCATAGCTCTTCTTTGCTCTGAAAGATTCATTAGTTGACTTCCAATTTTGACAACTAAAGCTTGAATGTATATCATTCCCTTTTGAATGGCTTCGTACTTCTACTTTGTATTCTAGTTTATGTATTTCCTCCATGTTCTATTATAGGGTAAAAATAAGGGGCGACTTTTAGCCCAATGGTTACCTTTTGGAGTTATTTTCGATGTTTGTAACTTAAAAAGTAAAAAAATTTACATACAAAAATTGGATATTTTGACTTGAAATTCATCCCAAAATACTCAAAAATAAGGTATTCTAGTGACATTATCTAAACTCTTGGCCTCTCATTAGCAAAAGATTCACCCACCTATTAACACTCAAGAAATCATGGGGATCCCTTATTTTTACCCTACTCTATTGGTAATGATCATGATAAAAATATCAACTCAAGTGAAGCCCCTCATATACATCCTAGAAAATATGTTGTGAGGATATATATGATCTTTAGGTAATGCTCACAAATGTGTTCTTGCTCTTCCCATATCAACGACCATTCTAAGAACAGTTGATATTTTGCTAGCAAGACATCCAAGATCGACATGAATAGGCATAGAAGCAAGCAATCTCATTTGATTAGCAAGTTTCTTGTGGCATTCAATTATTGGTTGGTTTATTTTTTATGTTATCTCTTCTTCCATCTCCATGATAGCTCTTTTGATTAGCTTAGGCTTTAAGTTGAGTGGAGATTATGGTCAAAAAGAGCATATTCTGAGTGGATGAGCTTATTATACTCTTTATTACAAATCTTGTTTCACCCTTTTGAGTTGGTGGTTTCTCAAATTAGCAATGGTTTCTCTTGTGGATTGGCAACTAAATGCATTTCAAGCTTTGATTCTTCTTTTGATAGGCAAAAATTTGCATATCAACCTCTAATTTGTCTATTTTTTACTTCACAATTGTTTGGGCTCCAGGTTTAGGTCAAAGCTAGCTTTCTTTTTCCTTAATCTAAATGAAACTTAGGCTATGATCAGTGGAGGTGGGTATGTAGTGGTTTGGACAACCAGATCCATCAATTTCCCACATACTACCCTTGAGCATGCAGTGATAGCTTTGATTTTCTTTATTGGACTAAGAGAATTTCTACTCAATGGTTCTCCTTTTTCCTTTTGGGTCTTAACTTTAACACATCCTTGTTGTGGTCATTGCTAGGGTTGTCTTTGACCTTGAGGATGAATTCTTACCTTTTCCTTCAAAATAGGCAAGATTAACCTTACTAAAAGCTATGATTACCTTGGCATCGAGTTAGCTGAAGTGCACATGTTATGTTTCATAGTCAACATTGCATTAGGCCACATGATTGAAAGTTCCTCCAAGTAGGACTTACTCTTCCACATTTCTCAATTTGGAATCACATGCAACATGATTGACATGGTTTCTATTTCTATGGTAATAAGAATTTGGTGTTTTCAGATAGGAGGGAACATGGGGATCCTTAGTAGTATTTGATAATTGCATTTGTTGGTATATATTTGGATTGTTTGATCTTAGTTCGTGCATCATAGGTCAAGATGTTATAATCCAAAACATTCTCAATGAGAGCATTTGTATATGTTGGCAATGAGTTTGATGAATGTGTCAACCCCAAGGGGACATTTAATGTTCCCACCATTGATTGGCCTTGGACTAGCCTTAATTACTCAATTAATACCTAGTCCCACACTATCACCACTAAACATTTAGTGGCCCAATTAATGGCACACATATCCAAACTAACACTGAGTACCCACACATACCTATCTAGCATAAGTTTGTATAACTTTTCCCAATGTCACCCACTATTTACTTGTGTTACTTAGGTCATCACTACAACTTACACACGTGCACCACATGTGCACATCATAATAATGTCAAAGCTAAGCATTAAAAATGCATGTCCTCTTGACTGAAGTCCCCTGTGAAATTCTTGTAATCATCCAATTTGCAATGTAATGTGACAAAAGCAAAGCAATACTAAACTAGAAAAAGCATAGGTATCGTAGTCAAAGAACATTGGCCACTACTAATTGTAATATGGTATCGCCAAACTTATGTTGAAATTTTTCAACCAACATAACTAAGTTAGAACTAACCAAAACTGAATCATAATTTCTACCATAACCACATGTGATGCACCCATGAACTCTAAACCAAAAGTGTTTTGGCCAAACAACCATAGTAACAAACATAAACCAAGGTTGAACTATCAATGACATTTAATAACACTCTATTGTCCATAAAAACCAGTTGAATGCCACTAATTATTACTAATGATCATCAATATTTGATGTTCGAATGCAAATGTATAGTTTTAAAGCCATGGTAAAAATTATATCCATATGCATGCTAATTGCAATGACTAGTACACTGAATAGTAGCCTTATAGCAAACATACTATCAATAAATAATACCTTGGATGTATGCCCAATACATTTGAGATCCACTATATACATGAGCTATCCATCGCTAGAGGAGTGAAATGCAACCCCCCCTTGAGCATCAGGTAGTGCTCATGACCTCTTGTTGTGCTCAACCTCAAGGAGCTCGATCTAAAGTCAACTCTAGCTAAAGGGCATTGAGATAAAGTTGCAACAACTGAAAGTGGTTTGCCAAGTCACTCTCTTCCATTCATTTAACATCCATTAGTGGAGTAATTATGAAGCTTTCCCAAGTGTCTATTGGAAACTTTACCTTTGATCTTTCTCTCTTTATGTACCGAAATCTAATGGGGTACCAATATCTCATCCAGCTCTTCAATATCTGGCTAAATTTCAACAAATATATCCTCTGACACATCACAATGAAAAGGCCTCAACCTTCACTCCTTTACCACCCTCATTGTAGTCTCTTGCTTGCCCTTTTGGAGTTAAATTTTCATAAACTTGGGATTGCAAAAAAAGGGTGCATTTTTTGTATTATGCATTACCATACATGCCATTTTGTGCCCTAGATATCATGCCCATACTACCATACATGGGGTTTTGCATTCCACTTGCCATACCTGGACACATTGGGCCTTGCATTCCATGCATTGATTGTTGCATACCTTAAGGTATTGTACCATATATTCCCATATGCAAACCTTGACAAGCCATAGCATGGAATATCATACCACCACCAAAGTACCTTGAATAACCCAGATTTGCATGCATGCCTTCTTACTTCATTGGATTAGCAATACTAATATTGCCTTGCATTTGTGTGTCTTGCCCCATTGACACTAGTTGTTTCTCTCATCACTAACTTTTGGTGTATCTTCAATCTATCCTGGCTCTTCTTTGGGAATGTCTCGCTATACTTGAGACTCTAGAGGATGACATCTTCTTGTTGTCCTTGTTTGGAGAGTTCAAGAATCACATAAATTGAGGATCTTTGTGAATTGGGCAAATATGTTTGTTGTGCCCTATATCGAGCCATCGTATTATTCATCTCCTTGCTAGTCATCAATATCTTCTAGCGTAGAGGGACCCACTTCTTGCTCAAAACCCACATTTTTTTCTTGTTGCCCATGCTGTGATCCTATTCAAAGATCAGGCATTGCATTTCCCCCATTGGTTTGTGTACCCTCTAACTTTGAGGCATCATAATGACTTGAACCATTGTATGATGGTATGCTTGTTGTAATGCACTCAGCTAATCACAAGTTCAGTAACATGAAACTTCACAAAACCTAGATTTTCTTCTTGTTGTACATGTTATGAACTTGTTCCAAGATTAGGCATTGTGTTTTCCCTGTTGCTTTGTGTATCCTCAGACTTTGAGGCATCATCAAAACTTAAACCACTATATAAT
The DNA here is from genome assembly GCF_053477565.2 of Lygodium microphyllum. Classification (NCBI taxonomy): domain Eukaryota; kingdom Viridiplantae; phylum Streptophyta; class Polypodiopsida; order Schizaeales; family Lygodiaceae; genus Lygodium; species Lygodium microphyllum. The sequence continues at coordinate 101,074,561 of NC_141157.1, forward strand.
GACACACTATAATTCACTCAACCAATTATAATTTCAACAATATGCATTACAAAGTGTCTTGGGCCCCCCTATTCGAGGGAGTTTATGTATCCTAGCAATGGAACCATGAAACTAGTCCTCTTTCTCTAAAAGGGTGGTGGTAGCTTGATTTGACTCAAATTATAGTGAGCACTAGATACACAATTTTGAAAATACATGCTTTATCTCTTAATCTTATATAGCTAACACCTGATTAGCCCCAACAATAGGCACCTCGTGTGGTATTTCTTTATATTATATTGCTATAAGGTTGAAGTACACTAAGATATAGATTGATATCCTTCAATCTTCAATACACATGGCTATCATAAATGACCAAGGCATGATTTATTCCTTGATTCTACAAACATATGGGCTTAGTTTGGGGTCTTTAATCTCTTGTATTTGAGCCACAATATTTTGGGAATGGACTACTCCTCAAATCAGTTGTAAATTAATGCCTTCGGTTGCTACATTTACTTGGATCTTCAATAATTAAGCAAAGATCCTAGGGCGGCCATGGAAACCCCTTTCTGCTCTGTAAATCAGGGTCTTAGTAGTAATTTCTGCAATTTCTCTTCACCCCAAGTTGAAAATGGCTAAGAACTATTAGGGGGTTGTTAGAGGATGAGAGAGAAAGCTATAGAGACAAAAATGTCTCGATCTATTGTGCACAAGTACCTAAACCAAATATGATGTCACATGTGCTACTTTGAAGCCCCATGATGCTATTGCTTGCCCTTGTAGACAACCATCCTACTTTAGAGAGGCCAATTAAGGCATCACCTAACTAATGTTCCTTAGTCTATTGATGCTTGTAGTACAATGGAATCTTTTTTGGACTACTTCGAAATGCCCTAAGACTCCTCGTCTCTACTGTAATAGCACTCTTCCTATCTCTATCGACCTCCACATAGCTTAGAATAGCTACAATGACCCACAACTAGCCAACTCTCATCCATTTTGCATGGGTAATTTTGACAAGCAGTATCCTATTTTGCCACTTCACAGCCTTTAAAACTTAATTTTTAGCATTTGTTAATTAACTTTTGAAAAGTAATTAAATATTATTTTGATCATTCCCAAGAATTGGGTAGTTCTCTTTCACAATTAATGTGCTAAACCCCATGGGACATTTAATGGTCCCAACATTAATTGGCCTTGGACTAGAATTAATTAACTAATTAAATAATGCTAAGTTCCACACTATCACACCACTCGATATTTAATGGCCTAGTCCCAAACTGACACTGAGTACCCACAAGTACTCGTTGTTGGGGTAAAGGCACCTCGGCCTAGCCGCCACCGCCACTGCACACTGCAGGTGGCGGGCGCCCGTCACCATCACTTTATTCTTTATTCTTTTAGTGACAGTTTGAATAAAGGAAGGCCCGGTCACACATTGTGACTGTTGGAGTTCCCATTTCTTGTCTCTCTCTTTCTTGCTCTTGCTCTCCCGCCATAGCTCTCGAGTGCAAGCTTCGATCCTTCTCACCTTTCAACTGGTATCGGCTTCCCGACTCTTGAGCTTGGTTCGTGGCATTCTCAGCTTCCCATTGACTCCCCACTCACATTAGGTCTCCTTCCCAGTAGCCATATTCGACTCCTTCGAGCTCCCGTCACTCCCCGGCTTCTCGAGCACCTTCCCGACCCCTTTGGACATCCTCAAGGCATTCACACAGAGGTATTGCTTCTCTTTACAAGGTTTACCTTAGTTTTCAGATCTGGAAGAACACAGGGCAGCCATTACACTCCTAGCTCTCGTTTCATATGTGGGCTGCTCTCCCCTTGTTGGAGCTTATTTGAGGCCTTCCTTGGCTTTAATCGGACCGCTCCGAAGCTTGGCCACCATTTTTTGCAGCCCCAAGACCAGCATTTAGAGTTGGCGTAGTCACGCAGCCCTCCCATATGTGTCTTGAGCATTGACAGTCACAACAGCAACTCTCCCTCTCCTTTGGCACTTGATTTTGGCTCCTTTGGAGCCCTCGGCACTTGGCATTGAGCATTGACACTTGCATTTGACTTGGGTGATGTTTTGGGTCTGATTTGCACAGTCCCAGGACTATTTACAATAGCTCACAGACATTACACAACAGTGTTACACTGACATTTGATGCTACAGCTTGTTTGGCATTGTCATTTGATGCTCAGTTGGTCCCGTTTGATGCCCGGATGTTAGGGAAATGTATGCCTATTGTTTGGCAATGCCTATGCTTTTCGAGCTATGCTTCGGGCATATATGGTGATGTATTGACACTTGGGGCTCGGCATAGAGCTTGGTTTTGATTTGGGATTGTTGGTTGAGCTTGAGATCGCTTTGCAAAGCATTTGGATCCTCTGTCTTGGATGTACTTATGGCATGTATGTTGCTTATGTTTGACCGGTCTTGACATACTTAGCCTATGTCATTACTACATGCTAGTTACATTGTTTGGAGCCTATTGCTACTGGAGCTCGGTCTTGGCTTGACCTTGGATTCTTGGAGCTTACTTGAGCTATTTATTGGCTTGCCAGAGTTGTATCTTGGGATGTACTTGATGTCTTACATGCTTATGGATGCTACATACATATGCTTTACTGCCTACATGTCCGGGATGTACCATTGATGCTTGATCTTAGACACTTGTCACTGGTGCTTGTACATGATTTATTCGAGCTTTGTTACTTGATATTTACGACTTTTGTGCCAATGGAAACGTCTTTGGATGCTTGACAGCCATTGAGCAGGCGGTCTATGCTCTTTGAGCTTTTGAGACTATTTGGGATCTTTTACCCTTCAGGATGATGCATGGTTCATATGTCTTGGTTCCTTTGATGCTTATGAGCTGACTCTTTGCTTTGGGTCCCTCTCTTTGTGAGCTGACACCTACTTGTGTCAAGTCTTAGTAGTGGCAGGAACACTTTGCCCCATTGATTGGGGGGTGTGCCTACTCATTGGGAGATGTTTGTATGATATGTTTGGGTGTTGGATTCATGCTTATCGACTATCATATCCCTATGTTATACCCGCATGATGCCGGCTTTGGTATTGGCAGTATCTGATTGACCTGGGATCCGATTTTGGCACTGTTAGCTCTCATTTACTCAAATCTGTAATTTATTACAGCAAGAATATATGTATGAACTGACATGGATTTTTCATGCTAAAATATTTTGAAATGATGTACTTTCACTAGTACTTGGTGGGTAGCAGCTTTGGTTACACTTTTCTCGCCATTTTCTCTCGATTTTGGTGATTTTTTGGTCATTTTCTACAGTAAACAGCAAGCAGTTTTGAACTATCTACACTCTTCCAGCCTGCATTATGGCGAGTTCATCCACTGATCATGCTATTTTCAACATCACTAAGCTTGATGGTATGAATTACTCTTATTGGAAGAGCCAGATTTGGCAAGTGTTGGTGTAGAAATCGCAGATCAAACCATTGAGGCGGGTATCCGCTTGCAACTATGCTAGATGAGGAATGGCTTGAGCTTGATGAGTTATGCAAGTCCACTACTGTATTATCTCTCACAGAATAGGTTCATTACAATGTATTTGAGGAAGAACAGAGTGCATGGCAGTTGTGGGATAAAATCAAGAATCTCTATGACAAGAAAAGTCCAGCGAGTTAGATGTATTGGCTGAAGCAGCTTATGGATCTACGCATGAAGGAGAGTGTGACTATGTCTGCTCACTTGATTTAGTTCCATGCTATACTCAAGAACTTGACTTCGCAGGACATCACTTTTGTAGAGGATGTCACTCCTCTTTTCTTTCTTAGTACTCTTAATGAGTCATGGGATGTATTCCGCACTGCATTATGTGCCTCTACTACTACCTTGAAATTATCTGATGTTGAGAGTGCTCTTCTGCAGGAAGAGGTTAACCGTAAGAATTTGGATGCCTCTCGTGTGTCGCATGCTATGACAGTTAGAGGCAGGAATGATGGATATGGAAAGCATGGCAGTGGCAGTGGCCGTGGACGGGATTCTTAGAAATCTCGGTCCAAGTCTCGTGGGAAGTCACGTAGCAAATCTCGTGGCAGGAATGCAAATGTTACTTGTCACCATTGTGGGAAAAACGGCCATATTAGGTCACAATGCTATGAACTGTGCAATGAAAGGCGCAAAGATAGGGGGAAAGACAAAGTGCAAGATAAGTCTTTTGATCGTAGCATAGTGCTTGCAAAGTCCAATGTTAAAATTGAAGAGATCAATGTTATGCAGCCTGAGGATGTTGATGATGATGATTATATCCTTGCAGCTTCTTCTAGTGCTTCGCAGATGACAGAGATACACTCTATGTATGCACAGTGTATGCAGATGACAGAGATACACTCTATGTATACACTCTATGTTGATGATGATGATTATATCCTTGCAGCTTCTTCTAGTGCTTCGAAGATGATAGAGATACACTCTATGTATGCACAGTGTTGGCTCTTAGACTCAGGTGCATCCTTTCATGTGACACCTTGCTGAGAGTGGTTTCATTCATACCATATTGTTTCGGGTTCTGTGTGCTTGGGTGATGATAGCTCTCTTGATATTATGGGCATTGGTGATGTTAGGCTGCAATTTCCTTCTGGCAGTAGTTTTGTTATGCAGGATGTACATCATGTACCTACTTTGACATGCAGTCTCCTGTCAGCTAGACAGCTTGATGACGCAGGTTATCATGTATCTTTTGGAGACTCTGCATGGAAGATCACTCATGGTAGACTTGTGATTGCTAGAGGTGCCAAGGCTGGCAGCCTCTATCCCTTGATTGTATCCACTTCTTCCCTTGATCATGTTTTGTCTATGGGTTCTATCCCACATGTATCTCTTTGGCATGCCCGTTTGGGCCATATGTCTTTGAAGGGAATGAAAATGCTTTCTCGTTTGTAGTACTTACCGCCCCTCGATTATGCATGTTTTGATTCATGTGAGCATTGCCTTTATGGCAAGTAGACTAGGTCTATGCATAAGAAGTCTGGTAGGCCACGCATGAGTGAGCCCTTGGCATTGGTACATTCGGATGTCTGTAGGCCCATGCCTTATCAGTCTATGGGTGGTGCAAAGTATATTGTTACGTTCATAGATGATTTTTCACGGAAAGTTTGGGCTTATCCCATTAAGATAAAATCCGATGTCTTGGCTGTGTTTCAGAGATGGCTTGCATTGGTTGAGAACCAGTCTGGGTATAGGCTAAAATGCCTAAGGACAGATAATGGGGGTGAGTATGTCTCACGTGCTTTTGAGCAGTTATGTGATGAGAGGGGTATTAAGCGTCAGTTGACCGCCCCCTACACCCCCCCCAGAATGGTTTGGCTGAGCGGATGAATAGAACCATCCAGGAGCGTGTACGTAGTATGCTTAGCCACACATGCCTACCACAGAGCTTTTGGGCTGAGGCAATCAGTATAGCTGTACATGTCATAAACAGATCACCTTCTAGTGGTTTGGATTTGAGGCATTTTGCCATGTGCCCAGGGACAAGAGAAGTAAGCTGGATCCTAACAGTATCAAATGCATTTTCCTTGGTTATGGAGATGCACGCGAGATGGGTTACCGTCTCTGGGATCTGCAGGCACGGAAAGTCATCCGTAGTCATGATGTAGTCTTCCATGAATACAAGATGCATCGGCAGCTTGAGAGAGTTGTTGAGATCCGCAGAGTCATATTTCAAGAGGAGCCGAGAGCTCCTGCACAGCCAATTGGACATCCTACAGCTGCAGTAGATGCTCATGGTCAGGGTGTTGGATAGGCAGCTGGGCAGGCAGCAGAGCCTGCCGTGAGACAATCTACTAGAGACAGATGTCCACCTAATAGATTTCAGCCCTCAATGCATTATGTCTTGGTTATAGATGCATGAGAGCCTTTCGCTTATGATGAGGCTATGAGCAGGGGTGACAGTCACTCTTGGGAGAGGGTTATGCAGCCTGAGATAGACTCAATGCATAAGAATGACACTTGGGACTTGGTTTCCTTGCCTACGGGCAAGAAGGCTTTGCCATGCAAGTGGTTGTACAAGTTGAAAAGTACCCCTGGACACCCCAAGCCGGCATACAAGGCTAGATTGGTAGCAAAGGGTTTTAAGCATGAGCATGGTGTGGACTTTGATGAGGTCTTTTCTCCCGTGGTTAAGATGACCACCCTGCGCTTAGTCTTGGCTTTGGTTGCTCAGCTTGACTTGGATTTATACCAGATGAATGTCAAGATGGCTTTCTTACATGGGGACTTGCATGATGAGATTTATATGGAGCAGCCTAAGGGCTTTGCAGAACCTGGCAAGGAGCACCTAGTGTGCAAATTGAAGAAAAGTCTTTATGGCTTGAAATAGGCACCTAGAGAGTGGTATCATAAGTTTGATGCCTTTATGCAGTCACATGGCTACAACAGGAGTGTTATGGATCCGTGTCTTTACACGAAGAAAGCCCGTGATGGTTCTTTATTAATTTTGGTCCTATATGTGGATGATATGCTGATAGTAGGGAAAGCTCATGATGAGCTAGATGCTCTTAAGGCTCAGCTCAAGAAGAGCTTTGAGATGAAAGATCTGGAACATGCTGCTCACATACTTGGTATGCGCATTAGACGTGACAGGCATCAAGGACTCCTCTACTTGTCACAGAGGGAGTACATTCATAAAGTCCTTGAGCACTTCCGCATGCAGGACGTAAAGCCTATTGGCTGTCCATTGCCTTATTATGTGAAGGTATCACAGGCTGATTGTCCGTAGACAGATGATCAGAGGGCCGAGATGGCCAAAATTCCCTATGCATCCGCAGTGGGCAGTCTTATGTATGCCATGATAGCCACTCGTCCAGATATTGCATTTGCAGTTGGTGTTGTGGCACGCTATATGGCTACACCTGGCAAGAAGCATTGGGATACCGTGAAGGGTATCATGAGGTACCTGAAGGACACTGCAGATATGTGTATATGCTATGGCAGCTAGGATACATGAGTCGTGGGGTACACTGACTCTGATTATACAGGACATGCAGATAGTTGGATGTCCACTTCTGACTATGTATTCACATATATTGGAGGTGCTGTTTCTTGGATGTCTAGGGTGCAGAAATGCACGACCCTTTCTACTATAGAGGCCGAGTATGCTGCAGCCACTGAGGCTTGCAAGGAGGCCATTTGGTTGGGTCGTTTGGTTGCTGACCTTGGTATTGATGCTCTCCCTACACTGCATTCGGATTCTATGAGTGCTATTTAGTTAGTCAAGAATCCCGATCTTCCATGCGAAGACGAAACACATTGAGGTGAGGTATCACTTCATACGTGGTGTTGTTGAGGACAAGTCTGTTGATCTTGTCAAGATCTCGACTGACCAGAATCCTGTAGATCTGCTCATGAAAAGCCTCTCTACAGAGCGCTTTGCCTTCCTCAGGAGGTGATGGGCGTGGGATGAGATGACGTCTTTCCTCATCCTACATATGTACATGTTGTACTATCTTTTTCTTTTTCTTTTCACTCCTCACTAGGGTAGATTCGCCTTTAAGTGGGAGGTTGTTGGGGATAAAGACGCCTCCGCCTAGCTGCCCGTGTATTACTATACTAACAGCCACCACCACTGTACACTGTAGGTGGCGGGGGCCCGTCACCATCACTTTATTCTTTATTCTTTTAGTGACAGTTTGATTAAGGAAGGCTCGGTCACACATTGTGACTGTTGAAGTTCCCTTTTCTTATCTCTCTCTTTCTTGCTCTTGCTCTCCCGCCATAGCTCTCGAGTGCAAGCTTCGATCCTTCTCACCTTTCACTCTTTTGACATAACTTTGTACAACTTTTGTTAATGTTATCCATTGTTTACTTACTTAGACCATCATTGTGACTAAATTGACTTGCATTGCACATGTGTACCTCACATGTGCACATCTTAATAATGGCAAAGCTAAGCATTAAAAATACATGTCCTTGTGACATTATACCTACTTTGTATGATAGTAAAGGATAATGGCCTTGCAATTCAAATTACTAAGGTAATTAACAAGGAGGTATCAACATGAGGTTTATCTCTTAGGGTAAATTCAGCCTAGAGCTCAAAATAGGATCAATAATAGTTGGAGAAGACATCAAAGACCCAAGAGATGGCAACACCATATATTTGGTAGTGTTGCTAGTAGTAATCCATGCCATTTTTTACAATAGGCTAGTCCTAGACTATGCCCAAAATTGGGTCTTAAAAAAACTAGTTTAGTAAGGTAATAAGCAGGCAAATGCCAACACGATTTTATTCCTTGGGTAATTTCGAATTGTAGCATGAAACTAGGACCACTAGTCATTGAAGACGATAGTAAAGTCATAGGTGCCAATGTAATCAAGCCATGTTGCTCCTAGGATATTGTAGGCTTTTCGATTGCAACATGAGCATTACAAGAAATAAAAGGCTGAAGGAATTAATCCCTAAAGCCATCTAACTTTGGAGGTTCATTGATATCATGAATATGTAGAAACAATAGGAAGTATCCTAGACTGCTTATTATCGGTGGTAGGGGAGAATATGTCTTTACTTATTTACATCCTCAACAAGTTGGAAATGTTCATTTGGGATTTTGAAAGTTTATGTAGATAAAGTTATGCATTGTCACTATTGTAACATGCAATGATTGTTTGTGTTAGTGGCACACTGGTTGTTTCCTTATCCATGATGCAAGTTAACATGTTTGCAGATGCATAATAGAAGATACCCTCATGCACAGTAAACATGTGTGTGTGCGCATGCATGTGCACATGTGCATGCATGCATATGTGAACCTTAGCATCCCTCCCCCTACCTTGCAAAGCCCCCTCTTGAACCCTTGGAAAGAAAACTTAAGTACCCTGTCTTCCTAGAATCTATCCTAACATGCTAGCTCCCTTTAACCCTCATCCCATTTTCACACATGTATTACACATCACATATATGTGTGCACCTAAGGGTCCACTCTAATGTTCTTAGCTAGGTGATGGTAAGCACATAGACTAAGGAATATGTATTTCTTATAAGACAAGACTCTTGCATTCTATTAGATGGGTTTTAGACATGTTTGCCCAATTAGAGAGCAAGGAGTATGCAAGGAAGCATTCAAAAAGAGTCCCTCACCAAAAAGATGTGGGTAGGCTATCCCCCTTGAACAATGAAAATCTCACAATTTAAGATTTCAGCCAATGCTCTTGTGATTATGCGTCACATTTCTCACCACCCGACCAATCATCGCATCAAGAATGCTTCATCAATATACTTTAATTTGGATATTTTTCTGTTGCTATGACAGCATCACATCCATGTTTGTAGGGAGAGAAAGCACCTATGCTAATAGTTCAGAGACCGCCCTCAGTTTCGTATCAATCTTCATTTTATGAATCACAATCGATCCTTCGAAAGACATGAAGAGCTCCTTAAACTATGGACATGGTATTAAGAGTCTTTGATTTGATGCAATAGGTATTGCTATTACAAGATGCTGTCAACATCACCCCTATTGCTATTTTGAGAGATGCAATACAGGACGCAAGGACCCAACAATCAATATTAGAGTGCTTTGGCTGCTGGCAACTTTTTGTAAACAAATAAGCCCTATGGTTGCTAGTTAGATGTACTAAACTATAAGAAAAGGGTTAACCTTCTTGGCAAAAAGCTATGTAAATACCCATCCTTTTTTTCTTTTAGTTTTAATACAAATTGCAGTTTCCGCCAAAAAGAAAATAGGGATTTTCTAAACCGTAGGCTGCCTTTACATTAGAGCGTCTTTCGATACGATGGGACAATGTACGACATCCGAATGCGATTCTAAAATGTCGTTATGAGACCTCACATTGGAAAACCAGAAGTGCTTCGGAAATCGGATGCTCTTAGACTTGCTTTAGGATGACATTGAAACATCAGATTTGATAAAGAAGAGATGGCGTGGCCTGGACAAATCCCACAAATTCAGTTACAACAGCTGCAGCAGCAACAGCAACAGCTGCAACACCAGCAACAGCAGCAGCAGCAGCACCTCCTTTTCCAGCAACAGCAGCAGCAGCTTCTCATCCATCACCACCAGCAGCAGAGACAGCAGCAGCAGCAACAATTACAGCAACAGCAGCTGCTACTGCAACAGCAGCAGCAGCAGCAACAGCATCAGCATCAGCAGCAGCAGCAGCAGCAGCAGCAGCAACAGCAACAGCAACAGCAGCAGCAGCAGCAGCAGCATCAACAGCAGCATCAACAGCACCAGCAGCAGCCGATCGCTGCCTACTTCCATCTTCTTCCTGTGAGTTCGAGAAATCTTTATTTGAACCTGGGATCGATTTCTAAATGAAATAACTGCTTTCAATCTAACGGATGCTTAGGAAAACTTTGCATTATTTATTGTATTTGTATCACCAATTAGAAAATGGGACAATATCAAAAGTTCAAGAAGCAGACAACCTGTATCGTTCTTTTTGATTGAAAGTCATTAAATCGTTGATAAGTACAGAATGGATACTCCTTCACTGATGTTGTAATGGATGTCAAACAATCCTCTATTTTTCATGCTCTTGCAGCTGATAAACGCTTTGGCAGATGCTATTGAGAGAGGGGTCCGTGACCAACAAGTAGAAGAACTGGTAAGTATGCAGTTCTAGGTGTGAATATGGTTTCCATGGTGTGTTGGTGTTTGTTGTAGTGATATAATTTCACTCCAGGGTTAGTCAATATCATTTTCTGTCTGACCACGAGTGGTTTGTGTCTATTCTGGTACCAGTGTACATTTCATGGGTGTTAATATTTTTTTAAAGGCTGTTATTTGGTTGATTTAATGGGTAAATGGGCAGCTGATTTAGGGCTGGCCTATTTGTCTAGGGTGTCGTCTTTACGGTTATATATACTCCACTCCTCCACCCATTGTAGGGCTCAGCCACTCTACAGATAGTGTCAAGTGTTTCAACATGGGTATCATCAACATCCAAGGAGGTAGAAGCAATATGCCTTGAACTACTTGCTTCTTTCCTCCCTCTTTTAGCTCGAGATGAGGCCCTTCAGATTAGGTTGTAAGCACATCATAACTATAAACCAGTGCATGAAATGAAGGAGAATTTGGATATCCATGAGAATTTCAACCTTTCATGACATCCATACTAAGACATACCTTAATGGTGCTTTTGTGGGTGATCTGTCTACATGCTGGGCAACCTGTTTTGCTGCTGGTCTGAGCTGCTGTAACCTGTGCTTTCTGCTGTTGGAGCTTCTTCTCCCTTGTGTTAACCTTTTTTCCTGCTGTAGTATGCAGCTGTACCTTGCATTTATGTTGTTGTGCCTTTTGTGAAGGGTTGGGACTGCTTTGCCAAGGCTAACTGTGCCTGCTATTATTTCCTTCACTTGCATTTGTGGCCTGATTGTTCTTGTATGCTGGTAGAGTTTGAGTCTTTTGCTGATCTAGACTTAGCATACTTGTGTTTTGCTTTTTAGATGAAGAGAGGGTCCTGTGTGTTGGTTGTTGTGATCTCTCACAACACTTTCCCTGTGTTTTTTTGACTAAATAGTTAGTTACTAGTGCACTCTTGTGTTGTTCTGGCTGATTGACAACAAGTGTCCTAGGTATCTCCATCTCTCTATGATCCATTATCATCTTATGATCACATTATCTATTGTGATTGTTCTATCTAATTAGTTTGAGATTCTCTCATCATGGCCTTACCCTATTTTGAGGCTTCCTTTTCGGTCATGGAGGCTGCTTCGATTTTGATTCACACCTGAAGGGTCTTTACCTTCTACTTTGATCGTGTTTAGAGTTCTTAGATGCAATCCACATCTATGGTGCTTCTAGAGGCTTCTTTGGAGGATGATAGCATTTGACGAGCGTCATCAAGTTTTCTTGGTGGCTGCTTTTCAATGGCATTGGTGGCTACATTTCTATGCTACATAGATGAGATGGTTGGTGGTCATGCAGACCGAGCTACGGTGGTGATCATTGTAGAGAGGGTCAGTAGGTTCTTTGGTGGTATGGCTAGTTTTGTCTAGTTGATGGATAGATAGTTGCTACATCAACTCTTGGCCCTGCAAAAAGACTTGGATGGCAGTTCTGTGTAAGAGAGGAGAGGTGACTTCTACAACACGTCTACGCTAGAGACCAGTGCGTGGCGGGTTTGCACGTGAGAGTTGTGGCATTTTTTGATTTTCTCTACAATAACACTTATTCTTCTTTGGTGCATGTTTTGGCATAGAGCGGGGATACCCTTGTCCTATAGTAGTGGAGTGGCACTCATTATGTATCCTCAAGCTATAGAGATGTGATCATGAGAGGGAAAAGCTAGGACTTATTGATGCTTGCCATACATTCATATGATGTGGTGAACCTTGAAAGAGGTTTTCTACATGCATTAGATTATTTTGGCGGCTCAAATCCTGGAGCTAGTGTGACTTCTAAGTTCATGATGGGATGGTTTGAGAGCGAGTGGGATATTGCTCCTACTTTGTTTCAACATTGGGGGACCTCTTTGGCGAATGGCTGAAGGCAAGAAATCCATGCTCATGACGTGCTTTCTGTAGAGTTGTTTGTGATAGACAACAAGATTTGGCTATTTTCACTTTTTAGGATTAGGGTTCAAGTATGATCGACATTGATATTGGTGCCTCTACCTAGGTGCATCTAGGTTTTGGCCAGTGCTGTTAGAGTATAGTGAATGCGGAAGCGTATGGACAAGACTAAAAGTCAATGAACATGAGATAAAGGGAGAGAGAAAAGAGACAGAAGAACAGAGAAATCTGTAGTCAATGAATGCTAAAATGAAGAGGGCAGATGTACAAGGGCTGTCGGTGTATCTCCTCAAGCTAGATCTCTCCCACCAACTTGAAACGAACAAGTGAATAGGGCAGGCTGAAATGGCCAATAAATAGCCATGAAAAAATGGGAGAAATATGGGAGGTTGGCCAGCCAAATCTGGCTGACCGCTGCCAGATTTGGCCAACCTGCAAGATTTGGATGAATACCACTAAATCTGGTTGCGTGCATAGCTGCAATAAATGCAATGTACCCAGTGTGCCTACATGGCAGTTCAAAAGAATACCCAAACAACTGAGAGGAAATGCGCAAGTCCCTCTAAGAGAACTGACTGCACCAATTGTATCATGAGAAATGCTAGTCCAAGGGATGAATAATCTCTAACACTCCCTCTTAGATCCTGGACGCAGCATAAAGCTTAGGGGTTTGGAGTGTTGTTGGAGAACAACTTGAAGAAGCGCATTCATAAACAAATGTGCGCTAGATTATCCTCTGTTGTGCAGCAAACCACATCAATGGTCTCATGATTCATCCAAGATCTTCTCTCAAATGAAATGGTATTGAATCTCAATGTGCTTCGATCTAGCATGAAACACTGGGTTTCGTGCCAAGGCAATGCAACTCTCATTGTTGCAATGAAGGGTTGTAGGACATGGTTGAGGGCAACCAAAAGCTTTCCCAGTAATCTCTAAACCCACACTGACTCACGTGGTAGAAGACGCCACTTGATACTTTGTCTCTATGGAAGAAAGGGCAACAGTGGGTGCTTCTTGCTACTATATGAGATAACACACGTACCCAAAGTAAAGCAATATCGTGTCGTTGACCGCTGTTGGTCAATATCTTCGGCCCAATTTGAATCCGTCCAATCTGTAAGAACTACATGCGAAGCTCTTGTACTTGCTGGATAATGAATGCCAAGATTGGAGTTCCCACTTAGGAACTGTACGAGCAGGCCCAAGGGCCTTTTACCCCAACAACCTCCCACTAAAAGGCCAATGGGCCAGGGAGTGAAAAAAGAAAAGAAAAGAGACAGGTTGAGGAATCATGACATCTTACCCAACGCTCAATCGGAAAGCGAGCTGTGCAATCAATGCCATATTGCTGACGAGATCCATAAGCTGGGAGAGATAGCACGACTCTCATAATCCATCTGCAAGCATCTAGGCCTGGTACTAGCAGAATCCATAAACGTGTCAAGCATAGTAACAACATCCTCAATCCGTACCAAAGGGTAAGCCCAAACACGGTGGGTAGCATAATCCATGGTCACAATTTACGATGCTCCACCAAGTGACTGGGAAGGCATAGGTCCATATATTGCAACATGGACTAGATCTAGAGGAGCATGCCTCACACGATCGCCATAAGCCAAAGAGGCTCTGCACGGACCATGAGTACAATGAGGGCAAGTAGCATGGGGAAGAGCAGGCAATAAGCCCATATCACATAAAGCATCCGTCTCAGTGTGTCGTACATGGCCTGGGCGACAATGCCATAACAATGCATGTGGTATTTGTGTAACTGCAACCATAGAATCTCCCACATGAGAGACATGCACTACATAATCACTGCCATATCTAGCACCTCTGGCCAATACCAAGCAACCACGATGGATTTTTCATGAAGTATCCCCAAGAGAGAGAAAATATCTTGCACCATGCAATTGACTGATAGAGATCAGGCTCTTACTGAGTATAGGTATATGCAAGACATCACGGAGGATAAGAGAAGATCCATTTGGCAAAGCCAAGTGTATAACCCCTGTACCAATAACGTGACAATTCTGCTCAAGGCCCAAAGAAATACATCCATCAACCTCCCTGTAAGAAGAGAACCAAGCTCTATGCGGAGTAACATGACAAGATGCCATACTGTCTAAAAGTTAATCAAAGGTATAGACCGTATCACTGAGCAAGTAATCTGCAGGGTAACACGATGCCAGGAGTCTAGGCTCAGCTGCATCATCATGGGTAACTACATGCACCATACCACTATCAATAGTGGCCTCACCTACTATATCACTAACTCTGCTCTCACGTCTAGTGCGGTGCAATCTTTTCTACTCTCTAATCCACTTGAAGCATCACATGCCCTGTCTTTCCACAATGAAAGCAAACAGAACCTGTAAAACCTATAGAAGAGGACAATTGCTCTGTAATAGCATGAGTAGGGCTGTCCAATATATCCAAGGAGCTCAAAGAATCAGGGGAACTCTCATCAGAGAGAACAGGCTCATCAAGAGGACTATTTGCATGACTAGAAGAGCTAGAAGTCGTCATAGCATACTGCAAAGGGTACTCATCCAAACCAGAAGGGGAGAACACAAAGGCATCAACCACGGATGCAAAAGCTTTGACACGGACAAGCCTAGTAGACAAAAGTATGACATATCCAATCACTGTAGCTCGCAGCCATAAAAGCATAAACATGCCTCAGAGCCATAAATGCATAAGCATCCCCGAAACATAGAAGTATACATAACTTTGTAGTGTCTCATACCATATACTGACATACATGTCCAGCCAAGAACGGCAGGTGGCAAATAAACCTGCAGCAATCAAGCCCTAATAAAAGCCCAAATATCTGTGTAAAACCATCCAGGTAAGAGGCTCTGTAAAATACATAGCAGCAAACCATGTGCATACACGGATGGCCATAAAGATCAATTGCTCCCTGACATACATGGGCAATAGCAGCCCAAATAGCATAGATGCTATATAACAGAGAAGCAAGACGGCCATAATTGTAAATCCCAAGCACTATCCAAGTCCATTGATCAGTAAGTATTCTGTATATCAAATGCAAACGAGCAATCACAGCTCAATAGGCAACTGCCAAAACAAGGGAGCAGTCACTGCTCAATACCTGTAAGTGCATCCAAGTAATAGCCAAGATCCATAATCGGAGCATCAAATCCCATATAGCATCCAAGGTCGTAACGGAAAAAGCCAAGTCGTAACGGAAAAAGCTGAGTCAATGTCCAACTGCTCAAGGGAATACTCAAATGAATATCGAGACGAGCTCAAACAACTGCCATCCACAGCCAAAGCATAAAGCATTCACCAAGACATCATAACCCGTACTGGGTAGCCTAGGCATAAACCATGTCATAGATGAAATGCCAGCTGCAAAGAAGTGAGAGTGAAACCAAATCGAGCTCTAATCTCAGCTCAAAAGCATTCCGAAGCATAAACAAGACATGTGGCATAGTCCAAATATATCATGACATCATACCGAGTAGCCGGAAGCACCCCGTGACTAATAGGCATAACCCAACTATAGCATAAATAGCTCCAGCCCAGAAGTTTCCAGTAGCATATAATCTTTGTAAATTGAGCAAATCAGTGCTCAATCCAAGCTCAAATCCATAGGCAAACCATAGGCATACATTCCCGTATGTATAGGCACCAACCGGGCATAATCGGGCATCAAATGCTAAGACCTGTAAGCATAAAATTGAAGTAATAGGTGGCTGCCCTGTTTGGACAGATCTGGGACTGTTCAAAACAGTCAATGGCTGAGCTAAATCAGCTCCAAATGCGTCTCACATAAGAGGCATAACATCCATAAGTGATCCGGTATCAATAGACATTAGTAGAAGCATCACATAAGCCATAGGCATATAAATACATGCTGTCTCAGATCTGAAATCTGTTGCAGAATATTCTGTCATCAGAATTTGGCAAATCCGACATCACCATCGCATTTGGAGCGTGCCAAAATCCCAACTTAGACTCTTACCTTGCCTGAATCGGGTTCCGAATGCTCGAGATATGACAAAAAGAGTGATTTTTGAGCCATTTTTGCAAACATGCGCAAATAAAACGTGAGCATGCTGCTGTACTTGAGGGGCCAAATCAGGGTGGGTAGGGGATAAGCAAGAGCCCAATGAAGGCCTACAATAGGCTTGCACAAGCCTAGGACAAGTCCAAGCAAGAGGTGAAGAGAATAAGCTTCAATGATGGAAGCTATGGCTGCCTCTTTATGAAACCCTGTTGTTCATGTCAAAGAATGGCTGAGAACTGAGTGAGAAGCAAGCTCTCATACCTTGTGTAGATGCCGGGGAAGGCCGGGAAGCGCTTGCGAAGGACCTGCTTTGATACCAGTTGAAAGGGATGCAGGAGACGCGAGAGAGGAGCATACACAATGTAGGTGTTGTCAACAATGTTATGACAGACTTATTGCACTTTCATATATATATAAATAAAGAATATGGGTGGTCATTGTACACGGGCAGGCCCAAGGGCCTTTTACCCCAACACTCCATTTGTTGAAGTCTCTGGAATATCCACTAGGACTGACTCAACAGGTGAATCTAGTGGTGAAGCAATCTCCTCCTCCACCGAGGGTGGAGCCTTAATAGGCAAAGGCCTCGAGGGTAGTGGAGCAGGTGCCCAATTGTCACCTAGATCTCCAAGAACGGGATGCTCAACACCCCTCTTTGCAGCTCTCCATGAACTGAACATCGTGACTTGTGTATACCTCCCAGGAAGTAGGATCAGAAAGCATGTATCCTTGGGATTGCGAGCTATATCCCACAAATACTTGTCTCTTGGAAGCCGGCTCAAACCCCTCTCTCGTCTTCTTTGAGATGTGAACATAGGCATCACAGCCGAGCACCCTGAAGTAAGAGACATCCGACTTTTGTCCAAAATAAGCCTGAAAAGGGGTCATAGCAACCATGACCAAAGTAGGGCATTAATTAAGAATGTGGACTACAGTGGCCATTGCTTCGGCCCAAAGACATTGGGATGTTTGTCAATGCTTCATCATAGTATGCCCCATCTCAATCACATTGCGATTCTTCTGCTTCAATATGCCATTCTCCTGAGGGGTATTCATGTTGGCAAACTCTTGGTGAATGCCACGGTTTGCACAAAAACGAGTTAGCTCGTGGGAGATAAACTCTTCTCCCTTATCGGAATGTGGGGTCTTGAGTTTCCTACTAGACATGTTCTCTTTAAAGATCAACCAATTCTTAAAATGCTTCGGACTTTAAGGCCAAGAAATATGATGTCATATTGTTAAAATTATTAACAATCAGCATAAAATACAAACTCCCCTTAAGGAACTTTGTCCACATAGGTCCACATAAGTCTGTTGAAACAAGCTCCAAGGGCTCCTTAGCTTGTTGTGAAGCCTTGCTGGGAATAGCATTCCTATGCGGCTTGCCACAAATACAAGATACACATGGCGGGTGGCTCACCCCAATCTTTGGCAATCCATGTATCAGCTGCCCATGAGCGGCCTTGCGAAAATACTCGTAGTGGAGGTGGCTAAATTGAGTATGCCAAAGCTTGGTCTAGGTCTGTGAAGACAGAAGAAGAAAAGAAAAGGTAGAAGAAGACCACATCTTGTAGACTCCATTCTCCTCATATCCTGCACAAAGAACTTGTTGAGAAACACCATCAAGAACTCGGAAGGAGCCCTTATCAAACTTGATTGTCAGACCAAGAGCACAGATCTTATGCATTGCTAGAAGATGATACCCTTGCCCAGCATATAGAGCACCTTTGATGTGTGGGCACCACCTTGCCCATCCAGAATCAACTACATATCACCCTTGCCTTTGATGGGAACTGAATAATAGTTACCTATAAGGATTTGTCCATGCATCAAATGCATATGGGCAATCCCTTCTGAAGAAGGAGTCCTGTGGCGGGAAGCGTCATTGTCCACAATCCACTCATGAGACTGAGGGGCCATCATCACTGTATTAGTGGCCATCGGAGGAACATCCTCTACCACCAAATGGAGGAAGGCGGCCGATGGAGTAGCCATTGCTCTTGAGTCCTTTGTAGTCTTCTCCTTCTTGGCATCCTTCTTGTCCTTGTTGAGGCAATCTTTCTTCCTATGACGTGTCTTGCTACATATGTGATAAGTAGACTCCTTGGCTTTGTTCTGTTTGGACTTGTCCTTCTTGTTGTTGTTGTTGTTCCCCTTTTATTGGGAAGATTGCCTGGTCAAAGCCTCCGACTTGGGAGCGTTTTGACCTTTGAGTTGTTTCTCTTGGTCCAAGACCATAGGAACCAACTCCTCCCACTTAAGGATCTTTGTCCACCTCGATCAAGGTGGAGTAGAATGTAGTGAATCGGGGTGGTAACTGAGAAAGAAGAGTTATTGCCATGTCCTTTGAGGTAATCTCCTTCCTTGTGTTCTGGACTTGCATTTGCAATTGCTGAAGCTTATTGACATGTCTCGTATAGAAGAAGACTTGTTAGGACTCAAACTCCTTATTTGACTCTCTAGAGGCACCTGCTTCATCATGGTCATCCGATTGTACATTTGTTCAAGCTCTAGCCATATCTCTTGAGCCACGGTCAAGTGCTCGATGTGAGCAACGATGGCTGGAGTGCAAGAGAGAAAGATGAAACGATGGATGTGGGCATTCAATTTGTCCCAATGTGCTTGTATCTTCATGAACTTGGCTTTCTCATCTGCAGAAACCTTGGAGGCATCATAAGTTGTAGGACGTTCTATAGCCTCGGTCATAAGCTCCACCAAATCACAAGACTCCAAGATGGCAAGCATCATTACGTGCCAAGTGTAGTAATTCTCCTCATCAAGCTTTTGATTTGAAGGAAGAGCCAGCAACATTGGGACCTTACAGTCTATAATAGCCTGAAACTCTGCATCGATTTTGGTCAACTTTCTAAATGGAATGACTTGCACAAAAACAAGGGCAGCCCTCTCTGACCCCGCGGACAGTGATGGTGCCGGGTAGGGCTTCCTGCACTCGTCCTCAAACAGTTTCCTCCCTTGGAGGCGATGAAAACTCAAATCTTCAGCAAAAGCTAAAAAGGCAGCCTTTCCTCCTTCACGGATAGCAAGGACCTGCAAAAAACAGCAACTTCATTCCTTCTCCGCGCACAACTTGTTCACCGCAGCCTCCAAAGATTGAAACCTCAAATTTTTGTTGCAAAGAATCCTCCTGATCAAGTCTGCCCACAATCAATTAGCCTTTCTACATTACTCTGATACCATGTCAAAGTGCAGCGAATGTGGAAGCATATGGACAAGATTGAAGACAATGAACACGAGAGAGAGGGAGAGAGAAAAGAGATAGAACATAGAAATCTGCAATCAATGAATGCTAAAATGAAGAGGGCAGATGTACAATTGCTGTAGCCTGTCAGTGTATCTCCTCAAGCCGGATCTCTCCCACCAACCTGTAATGAAGAGGGCAGACTGAAATGGCCAATAACTAGCCATGAAAAAATGGGAGAGATATGGGAGGTCGGCCAGCCAAATTTGGTGCTCTGCTGCCAGATTTGACCGACCTGCCAAATCTAGCCAAATACTACTAATCTGGCTGCTTGCATAGCTGCAAATAAATGCAATGTACCCAACTGCCTACGTGGCATTGAACTGCCCACAAAACCTGCCCAGACACTGGTGACTGCTGAAAAGAATGCCCAAACAAGTGACATGAAATGTGCAAGTCCCTCAGAGAGAATTGACTGCACCAACTATATCCCGAGAGATGCTAGTCCAGGGGATGACTAATCTCTAACAAGTGCTGCCAGCTGGAGTATCCATGGTGCTTGTGGTATCATTGTCGTATTTACTATGATGTTCTGAGTTCTTCTGACAAGTCACTACTACGGTATGGGACATGGTGGTGGTCCGTTGTTGAAGGGGTTCTGTGATAAGCCACAATCCGCCAGGGATCAGAGGGAATAAACAAGATGGAAGGAAGATTCAAGAGAACCAAAAAAACTGTGTTTTACTCAGACATTGTAAAAGACTTTAAACACTATAGACTTGAATTACAAACACTCTTCTGATAGAAGCAAGAAACCCTGTATCAAAGTCCTGAGGAGTGCAGTCCTGTTCTGAATTTCCTACAACTTGATTCTGCTCTAACTTTTGCATATGAACCCAAAATGTACTTGTTAGGGTACTCAAATTGACCCTGGTCTGCAAGTCAATGTTAGCAAAATTACGAATATCATCTCATAATAGTTGAACAGTCCATTTTTCATAAATGTGCTGCTTTACACATGACAGACATGTCAGAGCTCCTAATGTCCTCGTCTGACTCAGACTGAGGCTCACAGGTAGGAGATGACAAGGCATGACGAATATGACTGCTAACACCCCCTCTCAGATCCTCGATGTGGCTGAAGGCCGAAGAGGAAATAGATCCTGGGGTGGCAAGAGGAATGCCAATGTCGATGAAGTCCGTCGATGTAGACTGCCGCTGAAGGAGCTCCTCACGATCCTGGGAATCCCCCTCTAAAACACTAGGGGCCAAGGAATCCACAGCCGCATCACCGAGATCGTCCCCCTCTGAAAGGGATGGGGGGTACGAGGGAACCACCGGAGGAGAAGGTGGGGGATGGGAAGAAATCTGTGGAATAGAAGGTGCACAAGCGGGAACGGGTGTAGCAATAGACTGCCTCGGAGGACCCTGCATCAAAGAAGGGGAATGGAGCCTGTAAAGCCCGCTCTCCTGCCAACCTGTAGATAAGACAGCTCCTGTAAGAGAATCCTCAATAACAACGGCATGCTCAGTGAAGATCACTCGTGTGCCAAGCCTCGTAAGGCCATAAACTGAGAGGAGGGGAAGGCCCAAATCCGGAACATGTAGGGCCTGTGAAAAGGAGCTCGAAGGTCGGTCGGTAAACAAAGGCAATGTGCCAACACCACTAATAGGCACCGATAAAATGTCACCAACAGTGACAACCCTCTGATGGACGGAGATCCTGTAACAAATCACCTCGGGGAGTCATATGACTCGAAGCACCATTGTCCACTAACCAAGGCTGTGCAGAAGACACTGCAGCCACTGGAAGAAGGATCCTCCTCCAAAGCATGGATATGAAGGAACACTGACTCATGGGTAACAGCTGGTGTAGAGGTAGAAGAAGGCTCCGATGTAGATCCATCCGTCGCGCCTGGACGAAGGTGAGGGTACTTTTTCCAGCATTTCTCCTCGGGATGTGTCCCTTTCCCATAGTGTGGGCACTTCTGTCTCTCTGAATCTGTGTCAGAGCCTGAAGAACTGTCCTTCTGCTTAGCCTTTGACTTCGTCTTCTTCTTCTTCTTCTGTCCTCCCGAACTTGCAACAAAGGCTCTAGTGGAGTCGGATCCACTAGCACTGACCTCTCTGAGGCACTCGTCATGCTCCAAGACAAGCGGGGATAGCTCCTCCCATAGAAGCTTCTCACGGGTCCTCGATGTAAGAAGGCTGGTGTAGAAGACATCAAACCGAGGCGATGGCAGCTGAGTCAAAAGAATCATAGCCATGTCTTCAGAAGATATCGTCCTACCGAGGGATGCAAGCTCATCCCTCATATCCTGTAATCTGTTGATGTGGTCCTTCATGGAAGGACTATCATCAATAGCGAGCATCCACAACTTCTTTTCGAGAGATATCCGGTGGGCAAACGTCTTCTGTTGATAGAGAGACGCGAGCTTTCTCCACACGTCCGCTGCAGTCTTCAACCTGTGAACATGAACAAGGACAGAATCCTGCAAACTCAGAAAGAGGAAAGATCGGGCTCTAGAATTGAGCCGATCCCATAAGGCTGCACGATCCATAGATGTCCCATCTGCGGGATCCACCTGAGGCCGGGGAATAGGAACAGAAACAAGCTCCCAAAGATCGAAGGAGTCCAAGATACACTCCACCTTGCAGGACCATAGAGAAAAGTTGGAGCCATCCAACCGGTCCTCTTTGGGCAGCTGAGGAAGTACGGGTACCTGTACAGGGGGTACCAAAGGCTGCATCGTCGGCCCACTGGAAGGGGATCGCCGAGATACATGAATAGAAGGGGGACGGGAAAGAGGAATAGACTCCGGACGACGGTCCTCGTGATAGAAATCACGCCTCCGTTCAGATGAGTGTCGAGACAAAAGCTCGTCATCTAAGTCATCAAAGCCCGTAAACTGATGAGAAGACATCTTTGATATCTGCAAACACCAAAACACAACAAGGGAAGGTTGCCGGTGCCGAAACACAAACACCAGAAGCTCTTGAGCTGGTCGCCTTGCACAGAACGCAAGGATGATGTCAAACGCAAATGCTAACGATGCAGTCACCACAGAAAAACAGCCTCCTGCCTCAAAACGCCAGTAAGGAAGATGTCGCCCAGCTGTTGGGGAGGCCGCCTGGCTGAAAACGCAAGCAGGAAGAGGTTGTTGATGACGTGGCAGCCACTGGAGAAGGCGCCAGCAGCAAACGCAAATATTTGGGACCTC
This sequence comes from Lygodium microphyllum, assembly GCF_053477565.2. Lineage (NCBI taxonomy): Eukaryota > Viridiplantae > Streptophyta > Polypodiopsida > Schizaeales > Lygodiaceae > Lygodium > Lygodium microphyllum. The sequence continues at coordinate 101,097,494 of NC_141157.1, forward strand.
CTGGAAGGACCGCCTTGGCTGTTGGGGATGACGCCAGCAGCAAACGCAAATAGATGACACCAAAACAGGCCGCCTTGATCAAGAAGATGGTGTAGAAGGTGTCGCCTCAGCTGTTGGAGACGTCTTGACCAGCAAACGCAAAGTTGTGGGTGTTCTCCCGCGTAAAACTCAGCTCCGTGTACTCTCCTTCGGCTCTGATACCATGTGAGAGTGTGCTGCGGAAGAGGGAATACGAACACGGAGGGAGAGAGAGAGAGAAAGCAGAAAATAAGGAAGAGAAATCTGCACTGATTGAAATGAATGCTGAATACAAACGGGAAGGCGGAAGGAGACTGATCAGTCCCTGCACGCAGCCCACAGCGTCAGTGAGGGCACCAGATCAGGCTGATGATGATGGCAGCACCACCATGGGGGAGAAGGAGTGTCGGAATCTGCAAGAAGACAAGTGATCAAGTGGGGAGGGGGGCTGCCTATAAATAGGCAACGGACAAACCCTAACCCTAACCCTAAAATGGGCGCAAACCCTAAAATGGGCGCAAACCCTAAAAATGCCCTAAAATGGGCGCCCCACAACAGTGACCAAAAAGTGGCCGGGCAGCCTGTGGCTGCCCACTAAAAGAGGCCAAAAAGAAATACACAACCTAAGATAGCCAGTCGAGAGTGACTAGCCTCCCCCATCATAACACATGACAGACATGTCAGAGCTCCTAATGTCCTCGTCTGACTCAGACTGAGGCTCACAGGTAGGAGATGACAAGGCATGACAAACATGACTGCTAACAAAATGCAGTCAATGTACCATCTTTGGTAGCAATATGAAAGATCTAAGTATTTGTGTGATCTGAAGGGCAAAAGGGTCTATAACCTAGTGTAGGATTTTGGGTATGTTTAGTTAGGGGTATGTGCTTCTTGGTGAAGCTTGAATATTGTTTTACCTATGATAGATGCAAATGGATGGAGGAGGGCGATCTGCCAGATCATCCTTAGTGATGCACTTTATCTTGATGTATTTTAGTTAGAGCCAACTTTGGATTGGGCTCTTTTAGGCTTAGTAGAACATAGAAGGTCGAGATTTCTGTGTGATGCTCAAGGGGGAGGTTGCATCTCCACTCTCTTAGTGATGGATAGCTGAGTTATCTAGTGGATCTCAAATGTACTTTTTTTGCATCCAGGGTATTGTATGCTATCGGTATTAGTGTACTAGTCATTGTGAGTTGGTATGCAGATGTGTATAGTTTGCACCTAGGTTGTGAAATTATACATTTGCAAGATTGTTGACATGTATAGAATATATGGAGTGCACATTTGGATGTGATGTACATTTGCACGGCATATATGGGATACATAGGTTTTATGCAATGTACATTTGCAGGTGATGCAAGAGAAGTGGATTTGGCTAAGTTATATATGGTTTGCAGTTGATGTATGCTTTACATGAGTATCATGTGGTACATCATTGCTATGAGGCACTGGTCATGCTTAGTTTATGCATTACAATGCCTTGGTGGTTAGAGCAATGTTAGGATTTAGCATGCAGATGCATCCCTTATGGTTCTAACAATGGTTATGATTCATGTATGTGGATCATAATTGGTTAAAGTAATCAGAATTTCAAGCATGCAAAGGGCATGAGCATGGTTAAGCAATAGGTGCACATACTGTTTGACTATGATGTCGACATCTATTCCTAGTAGTGGCAATGAATGCTTTTGACAAATTGTAGTGCAATTGAGGGTGATTGCAAGGATTTCAAGGTGGAGATCTGCCATCAGGAGGTGAATTTTTGATGCTTTGCTCAACATTTGATTTAGTTGTTAATCCAATGTGTTGCAATTTTCCAGCAATTGGTGATCGGCCTAGCCATAAGAGGTTGTCAAAGAGCTGCTCCTGCTAAATAGGAGGCCATTGGAGCTAAGTGACAATCTTTGTAGGTTGTCTGTTGAGCTAAAAATGCATTAGCTTCACTTAAACAACCCCAAAACATACTTAATTAAGGAAGAAACCTTGTTTATTTAAAAAGAAATGCGTTCCTAGAGAGTGTCTGTATCCCATAAGCATAAACCCACTTGGGAGGGCCTAGACTTTCTATAAATAGGTATGATGCCCTCCATTCAGCCCTAATCTGGTTTTTGCAGGTTTCAGGTGTTTTCAGCTTGCTGCCCACATCCCGTTTGCAGAGGACATCGCAGTCCAAGCTGTCCATTGCAGTCTTCACTCATCTGGTGCTTGTTTTCAGCCCTCTGTCATCAGTTTGCTGTTGTTTCCAGTCAGATGACTGCTGCTGTCCGTCATCCAACTGTCGTACAGCCTACCACGTCAGCATACTGCTGCGTTTGCAGACATCAATTGCCACCTTGCTTGCTGATTTTCTCTCTCCTCTCAGTTGTCGTTGCAGATTTTCTCTCTCCTCAGCATGCGTTTGCTGTGTTCTCTCTCCTGTAGCCTTTGCTGTTTTCTCTCTCTTGTAGCTTGCGTTTGCTGTTTTCTCTCTCCTGCAGCCTGCGTCCACTATTTTCTCTCCTCACTTGCGGTTTTAGTCTTTCTCTCTTCTACACTGCTGTTTGCATTAGATGCGGTCTTCCTTGACTGCATTTGTTGGTGTTCGACATTCGGAGGCTGCCTTGTTGCGATTCGAGATCCGTTCGGAGTATGACACTCTCCTGCTCATTACCCCTGCCCTGATCCTTAAGATACAGGAGTTTGAGGTATAGTATTCATTCACTGCATAGTGTGTTTGTTGCATGAGCATTGTATATTCAATAATCATATCACTTCATTCATTCTTTGTGTTCATTGTTTTTGAGTTACCCTAACCCTAATTGTGTTCTTCTATCAGTCAGTGCTTTGTCATATGGTGTTATTTGTGTTTTTGTGTTCGGGTATTTTCTTCACATTGTCTATAGATAGGGATAGCAAGTTTGGGCCAGAAGGGTGGGCGACTACATGTGGGCTTCCTGTTGATGGTGGGGTATAGTCAATCAGCCATTCATAGTAGGGCAGCATTAAATTTCAGCCAATTTTGGCGATGAAACGCTATAATTTCTCTCTCTTCAGCTTCCTCTTCATTCTCTTAGCCAATTCACAGCTCTCCTTAAGAGATTTCAGCCCAATTCAGCCCCAAGAGGGTACAATTGAAGAATTTCTACTGCTAAACGCTAATTTACAGCAAAAATTAGGGTATGGCAGCCACCCTGGGAAGAATGCTCAGAAATTGGGGCCTAGTATTTGAAATTCAACAGCTAAAATTTGGGGATCGCAAATAATTTCAAAAGGCCAGCCAACTAACATTAAGTTTGGGACAGAATTTGTCTTCCAAGGAGCAAATTGTAGGTCAATCCCCAAGTAAACCAAAGGGCAGAGTGATTTGAAGGCTTGTTGGTAGCTATGGATAGCAAGATGTATTGAAGATTGAAGGAGATCAAGCTGGATCTGTGTACTTTAACCTTTAGTAGTACATGTTGAAAAAATGCTGCAAGCGGTGCGAGTTTTGGGGCCAATTGGTTGTTTAGTGCCCAAGATTAAGAGGTAACATTTGTATTTTTAGTTTTTATGAATTTTGTGCTTGCTGTAATTAGTGCTTAATTAGGTTATTCACCACCCTATTCGAGAAGGAAGGACGATTTCATTGGGCAGTCGGAATGGAGTGTTGGGTTTGACTCACGCCTACGCTCATAGAGGAGTGTCAATGATCCGTAGTAGGATACTGGGGCACTTTTTACTCTCCTTACGAGAGGTTTTTTCCCCTTGTTATATTATTTTCTATTTTGCGTGTTTTTGTTATGCAACACTACTTGCTCGTGCAGTGCCACCTGCCTTTTGGTTTGCGCCACCGCCACCGCCCCTGTCCACCAAGCCCACTAGCATTCTCACGCTCCTCCAGGCCATTAGCATCCGGCCGCCAACATTGGAGGTAAAAGAGACATTTAATTATTTTTTATTGAGAAATCTGAATCACAGAGAGGGGCTTTTGTTCGAGGAGTGTGTTTCTGCTCCTGGATGCGTTTTCAGGCACACACACATTGCAGAAATTTCTTGGGATTTGGGTAAGAAAATTCGGGGCTTTTGGATGTTTAGTAGACATTGGCACATGTAGTTGAGATTCAGTGTGAAATAGACTGAAATTGTGCATTTTGGATAGCAAAATTTTGGGGCTTTTGCATTTGTTGTGCTGTTGAGCATTGTTGGTACATTGGACAGCATGTACATTGTGTGAAGGAAACTGCTAGGGTTTGCACTGAGGACACACAGAGTGTACGACCACGATAGAAACACAAAGAGATAGACACAAACACAGAGGGAAAAACTCAAACCCTAAACGCAAAACTCAAAACTCAAACACAAACAGAAGAAGGGAAAAAGAGAACACAACTCTGAAGTGAATGAATGCTGTAAATGAATGTAAGTGTACAGTGTGCTCAAGGGCAGAGCAATGTCGGAGTGTGACGTCCACTGAAGACGGATCCCAAGTCTGTGACCACCAGTCGGAGTGTAGGAGTGCTGAATAGTGAATGGCAGCAGGCTGGTCACCAAAACGCAGCAGTTTGGAGGCTAGAAACTGATAAACGCAACAATGTACCACCGATCGGAGGCTGGAAACTGTGCACAGTCTGTTGTAAACAGCAGGCTGAAACAGCGTGTGAGAGTGTCAGGGCCTGCAATGCTGAAAACGCAGGCTAGTTGACCCTGGAGATGATGGATAGCAGGCTGAACAACAGTGTGGGACAGTTTGGAGCAGTTGCCAACAGCTGAGAGTTGTTACCTACAGCAATGGACAGGCTGAAGATAATGCGGTTGCAGTCGATGATGGCTGGACAACAAATGGAGGCAGGTTGCAGGTTGCAAACTGGGTGCCAACAGCAGCAGAGGGTGTGTGGGCTGGTATAACCCGCAAACAAGGATGATGGCTGAATGGGGGCAGCTTGTAGATGTGGAAGGGCACCCCAAAAATTAGGGTTTCCACTAAACTCTCTCGAACCGCTCCCCGTTTTAGGGTTTTCACTGAACTCTCTCGAACCGCTCCCCGTTTTAGGGTTTTACTCTAAAAGAGCATTTTTAGTGTGTTTTGGGGCTATTTAAGAGGCTAATCAGCAAGTAATGTATATTTTAGCTCAACACATTGGCATTTGTTATCAAGTGTGACACAATTTTTGCTGATTACAACTTCGTGTATGCTATAATTTTTGGAAATTTGTAGATTTCCAAGTTGTTCCAACTTTGGTTCTTGCTATTCTGTTTTTTTGAAACAATGACATTTATCATGGCCAATCAAGGACAGAGTGATGTATCACCTGTATATCCAAAGAGGATAGATTGGACAGCAATAACTATTCTCTATGGTCCTTCATGTTGAAGAATGTGTTGATTGCAAAAAATCTTTGGGAGTATGTTAGTGGTGAAGAAATCTGTCTTGGAGTTGTGGCTCTTGTAACACTTCCTCAAGGAGGACGTGGTCAAAGGCGAGCTCTAGCTTAGCCATTTTCCCAAAGATCAGTTGCATAAAAGGCTTGAGACACATGGGATACCCAAGCATTGTCACTGATTGCATCGGTAGTTCAACGGTCCATAATTATGCATATACAGTCTGTTGCTTCTTCGCGAGAAGCATGGCTTACACTTGAGCAAATGTTTGTTGGAAAAAATGAGACATCTTTGAAAAAGGAGCTCGAGAATGTGAAGATGGATGAAGGTGATGCCATGCAGGATCATCTTAACAAAATTCAAGACTTGCATGAGCAGTTAATGAATGCAGATGAGTATTATTCTGATGCATAGATGATCTCCACTACTTTGAATTCCTTGCCACCCTCTTATTTGACCTTTTACACGGCCTTGAATCTCACCATGAGAATTTCTCTACAGCCACTTAACTTTCTTCAGTTGGTTAGTTTACTCCTAGAAGAAGAGCAAACAAGAAAGAACAATGGGGTGGATGTTGTAGCCTTTGAATAGGCTTTTATGGCGAGACAGAAGGGCAGGGGGAGTCGGTTTAGAAATGCTTTGCAGAGTTCTAGAAGTTCGAGTACTCCATAGAGTAACAAGAAGCAGGGGGGCATGCAAGCCAAGAAGGGCAAGTGCCATTATTGTAAAAAGCTAGGTCACTACATCACAGAATGTAAGAAGCGCATTGCCAAGGAAAAGAAGGAGTCAGACATGTTTGTTTTTGATGCACCTTCTACTACTACAGAGTCCGCGTCTTTTGCTGTTGACCATGACAACTGTTTTTACACTTGGAGTTATGATTTTTCTTGGGCTGATAGAGTGTTCAGCTCTATTGAGGATGCGGACACTTGGTTCTTTGATAGTGGTGCTTCTAAGCACATTACATCCTGCAGGGATTCGTTTTTCTTTGTTATTGTAGCTCCTGTTGGCAAATCTGTGCAATGTGCCAACAATGCATCTTACCCTGTTAGAGGTGTTGGGGAGATTGTCTTGAAAGCCATTGATGGCTTTACTCTTTGTTTACAGGATGCATAATATGTGCCAGGGATAAAGAAGAATTTGTTGTCCATTTCTTCTTTAGTGAAGTGTGGTATGCAAGTCACATTTAATGATGACAAATGCATGGTCAAGGATAAGGAATTCTTGACTTTGGTATCGACTGGCACATTTTGTCATGGACTCTATGACCTAGATGCTTATTTGATTGATCAGTCGGTTTATTTGGCATCTACTATTACTCTTGCTATGTCATAGGTAGAGTTATGACATGCTCGCATGGGGCATGCCAACTATGGTAGTTTGATGCTTATGCAGTGTACTCAGATGCTAGATGGTTTACCTCTATTGGAGAGACCTCTTGAGTATATTCATGAGGGATGCATTTTGGAAAAACTGCATCGATTATCTTTTCCTCGTGATGTTGCTTTTGAGGCAACAACCAAGTTACATATTGTGCATTTGGATGTATGTGGACCTATGTAGACAAAGTCATTGGGTGGATGCTATTATTTCGTCATCTTCATTGATAACTTTACTGGTTTTTGTTGGGTCTACTCATCGGTGAAAAAGTCAAGAGGTGTATGATGCATTTTTGGCTTTTGTTTTGCACTTGTGGAAAATCAATCTGGTTGCAGGATTAAGACTCTCCGTTCGGACCGAGGGGGGGAATACATGTCTTCTTTGCTGAATAATTTTTGTCACTCATGGAGATGGCCTAATGTATGCTGAAAGCTAAGAATCTGCCACATGGCTTTTGGATGGAAGTAGTTATGTGTGCTTATCATGTTTTTGAACAGGTGCCCTACCAAGGCATTAAAAAATGTCACGCCTTTTGAGGCTTGGAATAGCCGGAAACCTTCAGTTGGCCACTTTCATACTTTTGGATGTCTTGCATATGCTCATATTTCCGAAGTACTAAGAAAGAAGCTGGACAACAAGGCTGTTAAATGCTTTTTTGTAGGGTACGACAGTGAGAGCAAAGGATACAGACTGTATGACCCTGTTTCCAAGAAAGACTTTGGCGGTAGGGATGTGATTTTTGATGAAAAATCAGAATTATCTCTTGTTGGTTTTGACACATATTAGGCTGCAAATGGTCTGTTTGAAGGGTTGCTGCCCATCTCTTCTGATATATCTGGAGTTTCAGTAAATGAACAAAATGTTTAGTCAGCTGCTCCATTAAGCAATGCAGAAATTCAGCCTATGGCTGATCTGAATATTTAGCAAGATGCTGAATTTGAGGTTCATTAGGAGCATGTGCACAATCGGGAAGCTAGGCAAATGCCTAGGTGGTACTTGCAGACTATGAAAGATAGTCATTTGGATACTCCTGTTGCTGGTCGTACTAGAAGACAAGCACGTCTACATGATCATGCTAATACAATGGAGTTTGTTATGGCAGCACACACACTTGATGATGAGGAGCTTGATTGTTTTGATGATGCAGAACAGGGTGTGCATTGGATGGCAGCAATGCAAGCTGAATTTGATTCTATCATGAAGAATCAAACATGGGATCTAGTGACATTGCTTGTTGGAAAGAAAGCCGTTGGTACTAAGTGGGTTTGTAAGCTGAAAAATAAGTGGATGGATCCATTGATAAGTCAAAGCCAAGCTTGTGGCAAAAGGCTATGTGCAAAAGAAGGGCATTGATTGTGAGGAGACCTTTGCTCCTACATCCGATATGACTATCATTCGGTGTATGGTTGCTTTGGCTGTCCATTATGGTTGGATTGTGCACCAGCTTGATATTAAAATTGCATTTTTACATAGGGAAATACAGGAGGAAGTGTATGTTCAGCAGCCCATTGGTTTTGTAGTCAAGGGATCCGAACACTTGGTATGCAAGCTGAAAAAGGCTTGTATGGTTTGAAGTAAGCTTCACGAGCTTGGTATGCAAAATTTGATGCCTTTTTACTCAGCCAACGGTTCATCAACAGCCCATCAGAGTCTACTCTTTACGTATGCAAAGAGGAGGGATCCTTGCTGGTCATTTGTCTTTATGTAGATGATCTTTTGCTCACAGGGACACATGTCGATCAGATTTCAGCATTCAAGAGAAATATGCAGCAACCTTTTGAAATGTTAGATTTGGGGCCTTTGCATTAATTCAATTTATCCATGATGCTAGAGGCATTGGATTGTCACAGTCCAGATATATTGGTAAACTCCTTGAGAGGTTTGGCTTCTAGGATTGCAAGCAAGTTACCATACGTATGGAGATTGGACTCAAGCTGTCTTTGCATGATAAGAGTGATCTCTACTCATACATACGCTCCAGCAATTGGATATTGGATGTCTCATTTATTTATGCAACACAAGGCCTGATTTTAAGTTTGTAGATTTAGCCCTGAGCAAATATATGCACAATCCATGCATGTCACATTGGTTAGCTGTGAAGCATGTTTTTCATTACTTTGCAGGGTACTAGGACTCTTGGACTGCTTTATGCCAAGGGAGGACCATTGCAATTACATGCTTACAATGATTCAAATTGGGCTGGTGATTTTGATTCATGTCACTCTACAAGTCGAAACTGTTTCTTTCTTGGCTCATCTTGCATCTGTTGGCTTAGCAAGAAACAATCCATTGTTGCCACATGTCTTGTGAAGCTAAATACAAGGTAGCTTTCACTACCACATTTGATTGTGTATGGCTGAGATGTTTATTGGCTGATCTCGATGTATCTATCATGGAGCATACTCCTCTGTTTATTGACAGTCAGAGTGCCATTGCAGTGGCATGGTGCCTAGTGTTTCATGCACGCACGAAACACACAGAGATCCACTATCACTTTGGCAGAGAGAGGCTATATGCAGGAGATATCAGCCTTGTCTATCGTCCTATCACTAGCAATGTGGTAGACATCTTCACCAAAGCTCTTTCTCGCGACAAATTTGAAGCATTGTGCAATGCTTTAAATTTGATATCCTTTGGTGGATGATGCTTGTATGCTGGTCACTTTTCACTCCAAGGCGGTTTGTTGGGCACGCCTACGCTCACAGAGGAGTGTCAGTGATCCGCAATAGGACACGGGGGCACTTTTTACTTTCCTTATGGGAGGTTTTTTCCTCCAGTGATATTATTTTCTATTTTGCGTATTTATGTTACATAGTTCTGTAACTTACCGTACTTTACACATTTTGGGTGTGAATGCATCTTAACAGCCCTAAGGTCTAAGGGTTGTACTTTGTACTTTCACTTACACACTTGGGAATTACATTGTGTATCGTGCTGCATCTTCACTTTCACTCACTCTATTGTCTATTGTGTACTCTCAATTGAGAGCTTCCATCTCCGATCTCACGAGGGAAAGTCACAGTCTCATTATAGAAATTATACGCCACGTTCTTAGTATGAACACAACTAAAGTTATAAGTTGTGTCACCACTCTTAGAGTTAGAGTCAGTTAACTCTAGTTGAGTTAGAGCTAGGTCTATCTTAGATCTATCTTGTATCTTTCATTCTCATTCTTTCAGTTTAGCAAGTACACTCCACTTTTTTGCTTTAGCACACTCTCATTGTCTCTCTTTTCTCTCCTCCATAGCTGGTTGTAATTTTTCAACATTTGGTATCAGAGTAGTCTCTACGTCCAGATTCAGTTCAGCCACCATCAGTCGGTGCTGCCCCGCCTAAGGTCCTGTCATTGTCAGCTTGCTCTCTGCCCGAGTAAGAGGAGCTGTTTTTAGCACCGCCCCTTATTTTCTCACCTCTACTCGCCATATTCTCAACCTTGCCTGCGATTTTCTGCAAACCCTAAAAAGTGCAAAAACCCTTACTTTCAGATTTGGGGTTTTTTCAAAATTTCTGCAATTGCCCATCCATTTTGGCCATCTCTTTTGAAATCTCAGCTCTTGTTGCCCAAAATTTGGGGCTTTTGTCAATTTTTGCTCCCAAAGTTCAAATTGACAACCATTTGGAAGAAATTTGACAATTTCTTTGATATTCTTGTCAAAAATTTTGGGGCTTTTGCCCGATTTGCAGTCCCATGTGCGAATTTTCATTGGAAACGCTGACATTGCACAATTTCATCGACATTTGTGCAAGAAATTTGGGGCTTTTTGTCCTAGAGGTTTTGGCATGCATCTCGAGGCAGATTCCAGCTATTGTTCGCTGTTGGCATGCTCCTTGAGGTGGCATCATTGCAGAAATTCAAGTTGTAGGTTACAAATTTCTTCAATTTCTTTGAAATTTTGAAAGAACTCTGAGGCTTTTGTCTGACACGCATTCCAAGGCAGCAAGCAAGCGGTACAATAGCATTTGTGTGATAGTTGGGTACTTGTTGCATAATCCCGAGAGGATTTTTGGTATTTTGAGGAGTACAATCTATACTTTAGCAGAGAAGTATTTGGCTGCAGATTTTATCCATTATTGACAGCATGGCATATTAGGGGACTAATGTTCAGAGCAACATCCTTGGTGTTCTCACTCAGGAGGACAAACTTGATGGATCAAACTACTTGTTGTGGAGTTTTATGGTCCACAACCTTCTTGTAGTGAAGGACTTGTGGGATTATGTTATACGTGATTTGCAACGACCAAGAGGTCTTGCACCTCAAACACCTAAACGTAATGCTAGAGGATAGGCTGTTGGTGCTGTTGCCCCTTGTCCCCCTCCTACCGAGGATCAGAGGAGATGGGACTCAAAAGATGCATAGGCACTTTCTTTGATTGCCTTGTTAGTGAAAAGATCGATCATTCCACACATCCAGCCTTGTAAGATCTCAAAATCAGCATGGGACGTACTTGAGCATATGTTTGCAGCATGTAACGAGGCTAGAATATCTTATCTTTGTAGAGAGTTGGCCAATGTGAACATGGATGGTGATAACATGACAGATCACCTTACATACAGGATTTGCGTGCGCAACTACTCAATGTGGATGAAATCATTCAAGATGTTGAATTGGCAAACATTACATTGAACTCTCTTCCAGAGTTGTATCTTGGTTTCCACACCTCTTTGATGTTGTCTTTGCAGGGGGGGTAGCAGCCCCTTACATTTGTGGAGTTAGAAGGCCTCTTGTTGTAAGAGAAATAGACTCGGATTGCGTCCAAGAGATCTGGCTATGCTTTTCAAGTTCAAAGGCAAAGGAAAAGTCCAGCAAAATGCGAAAATTCAGCAAAAGGCTGATGTTGGACAGCCATCGAATAAGACTGTCCAAGACATATAAAAGTCTAAAAGAAGGAAAAATGTTATTATTGCAAGAAGCCAAGTCACTATATTGATGAATGCTGTAAGAGATTAGCCAAAGAGAAGAAAAAGGTATGCATTTGTGACTTGCAGTTTTGATTCTTCAATGGCTGATTCAGCATTTAATGCTGCTGAAACGCAGCAAACATGGTATTTTCATAGTGAAGCTTCAAAGCACATCTCTTCTAGGAAGTGTTTGTTTTCCTCTTTGTATATTGAATCCCTGCTGGGAAGTGTGTTACATGTGCGAACAACAACAATTATGATATTTGTGGCTTTAAAGTAGTCACTAATATTGTTGCAGATGGTTCTGACTTCATGCTTCTAGATGTCTTATTTGTGCCTGGCATTACAAAGAACTTGTTGTCTATCTCTGCTTTTAACAAGCATGGCTTTTAGGTCATCTTTGAGGATGACAAATGCATTGTTAGAGATAGGGAGATGGTGTTATGGGAGCACTAGAATGTGCTCGAGAGACTAGACTAGATGCAAGATTTATTACAAGAATTCTGATTACAAGATAATCCCACATAGGGGCACAAGGTATAATGATAACTTAACAAGAGACGGAAAATCCCATAACCGGGGATCATAGGTATAGAAAATAAGACTTGATAGGATATGAAGGATCCCACAATCCGGGACCCTAGGTATAGATACAAGATATCGGAATTACAAGATCTCCCTCGATGGGGATGAACAAGATATAAGACAGTACTAGACAAGATCTTGTACTACGAGATTACAAGGTGACAAGATAACAAGAGTATAATGGAAGACAAGACAAAACTAGATACCATGACTAGACAAGAACTAGAACTGGGACTCCAAGTTACTTACTTGGAGGTCTCGACTCCTTGAGCTCCCAAGACTGGCATTGGTAAGGCTGAGGAGCTCTAGAAGGTTCTATGATGACATGGCAAGGGTGGGTTTGCATGGTTGGCTCGAGGATATCTTGTTAAGGATGACATGAACAAAAATTAATCCATACACTTGATCATGGCATATTTGTGACATCACCCCCTCCTCTAGCGACGAGTTCTATGAGGAGCGGCTTGGTGGTTTGGTCCAAGTTTCATTGGATTCCTCTTGTGAAATTCTTTAACTTTGAGAGATGCTCTTTGGAGATATTTTGTAGGTTCCCAAGTGCGATCATTGATGTCATATCCTTTCCAGTGAACAAGGTATTTCAATCGACCTTGGGAGATCCTCGAGTCCAAGACGTGTTCGTCGACCTTTCTTCATGATCTTCAATTTGGACAGGTGGTGGGGGATTAGATTTCTCCTTCCTTAGTGGTGAGCCATGGTATGGCTCAAGCAAGGAAACATGGAAGGTTGGGTGGATCTTCATGGTGTTGGAGAGTTGGAGTCGATAAGCAATTGGGTTAATCTGGGCTATGATAGTGAAGGGCCCAAATCTGTGGTGGTCTAGCTTGGTGGAGGCCTTGTTGTTTGGAGGTTATGCCTAAGTAACCATACTTTATTACCGACTTTGCATGTTGGATGTTGGAGACGATGCTGGTCCGCATAGTGCTTGTATTGATTCTAAGCCTTTTGGATTTGTTGCTTGAGTTCCTGGTGTATATTTGCTAGGTGTTGATCCATCCTTGGATGTTGGCCAAAGTTTGCAAAGAAAGGAGTTTGCTTGGTAGATATATTGATACTATTATTATAAGCAAACTCTTCAAAGGGCAAGAGCTCAAACCAATCATTCTGATGGTAGTTGATGGTGCAGCGGAGATATTGTTCCAAGACTTGATTTACCCGTTTTGTTTGACCATTAGTCTGTGGATGATTGGCTGTGGATAACTTACTTGGATTCCAAGGAGGTTGCAAAGGCTCTTCCAAAAACTAGATATGAATTGTGAGCCTTGATCGTGATGATGTCGTTTGGGAGTCCATGTAATCTGAAAATGTATTTGAGGAAGAGTCTAGCGGTAGCTGTGCGTGTGCTGGTCTTGGTGGTAGGGATAAAATGTGCCATTTTTGTGAACTTATCTACCAGAACAAGAATAGAGCTATATTTGTTTGATTTGGGAAGATTTATTATGAAATCCATGGACAGAGAAGACCAGGGTCACGCTCGAATGGGCAAGGGTTGCAGGAGGCCATGTGGTTTGTGACAAGGTACCTTGGCCTTGTTGCAGGTATCACATGATTTTATATATTCCTTAACTTCTTTCCGCATTTGGGGCCATCAAAAATCTATTGAAATAAGCTCTAAGATCTTATTAACTCTAAAGTGTCTTGTTGTTAGGGTGTCATGGCGTTGTTGGAGTACTTGGAGTCTTGGATTTTTTGGAGGGATGTAAAGTAGATCCTTTTAGTATAACAATCCATTAGTTTCTTGAAACTCACAAACTTCATTTCCTTTTCCCTCTTGATTTTTTCTCTTGACATTGTTGGCCAAATCATCATGCGGTAGGGCTTCATGGATTGATTGGCAAGGTAGGGTCATCTTGGTGACAATTGGAGATGGCTGCTAGCTGGAGGTGCTCTGGCTTGAGTAGTGTTGCTTGTTGTTGATTAAAATCTGTATAGACGATAACTTTATGGGCTGTACTTCGAGATGATAAGCCAAGTATCACAGGCATCTACAATGACAAGGAGTTCTTTGTGGTGGATCTCATAGTTTATCTTTGGAGGGGAGAACTTCCTTGACTGGAATGCCACTGGATGCATATGACCATCATCTCCATGTTGAGACAAGATGGCTCCTAAGGCATAGTTTGATGCATTGGTCTCCAAGAAAAATGGCTTGGTAGGATCTAGGTGAACTAGGATTAGGGCAGTGGTGAAAGCGGTCTTAAGGGTCTGGAAGGCCTTCTCGGCTTCTAGGGTCCATGAGAACTTCGACTTTCCTGTGAGTCTGGTGAGTGGTGTGACTATCTTTGAGTAATCCTTGATAAATATCATATAGAAGTTGGCAAAGCCAAGGAAACATTGGACATCACAAGATACATGTGGGTATCTGCCAGTTAAGAATAGTCTCAATCTTCTTGGGGTCCATGAAGATTTCTCTCTGGGAGACATTGTACCCCAAGAATTTCACTTTTGTTTTGTATATAGTCCTTTTTCTTTGAGCTTTTCCAAAACTGATTTTACATGGTGCTCATGCTCCTTTGGATCTTTTGAGAATATCAAAATATCATCCAAGTATATCAAGGTAGGTTCAGTATGTACGTACGGATCGTTACCGTACGGTATGTACTGATCATACGTTTTGTGTACGTATGGAACATAAAAAACGTGATCATTTTTTTCATGTAAAATTTGGGGCCCAAAACGTGATGTGCCTAACGATTTTTGCATCGCTTGGTTGTTTGTGGATTTTCCTAGGCAAATTGAGACAAAAGCCCCAAATGTGTTCACTGTTTCAATGTTTGCAGGTTACGTGAGCTACAGGAGGCGCCAGCGTGCACAAACCAGGTATGTCTCGTCTCTCTCTGTCTCTCTCTCTCTCTCTGCGCTCTCTCTCTCTCTCTCTCTGTGGGCTCACATTCATGCATGCTGGAGCCTCTCTCTCTCTCTCTCTCTCTCTCTCTGGTAATGGACTCTCTTCTCTCTTTTTTTTTTTTCCGTAAAAGGTAATTGTATTAATTACGAAAAAAATATAAGATTACTTGATTACAAGATACATGACGACAATCTAAGCCATCATGTGAAGAGGTTCTAAGTACTACAAGTTACAATGTCATGGCAAAGACGCGGAGGAAATTGCCATATGCCAGGGACGTAAGTCCTCCCTAGAGAGCAAATCAGAATGGTGGAGAAGAGCTAACTGCCAATACAAGAGGCCCTTAAGCCTCGCAATATGCCGCTGAACATTATAGGCGGAGTCAAAAAGAAAAGCATTCCGAATGGTCCAGTTATGCCAACACAGCCCCAATATCGAAGAAAGTGATACATGAGCTTCATATGTGGCTGTGCCGGAGTGGGGTATTTGGGCTGGCCAAAAACCCAATCAAAGGGGCGCAGGGTGAAACCAACCACCCCTTGCCAAATAGCCGACAAAAATAACCAGACTTTCTTAGCGATGGGGCAAGAAATGAATCGGTGGCGGGCGGATTCCACAGTAGTGGTGCAAAAGAAACAGATGCCATTGGAGATTCGTCGCTTGGAAAGAGCTGAAGCAAGCGGAAGACCACCAATCATCACTCTCCAAAGAAAGACTTTATATTTAAAGGGTGTCTTGTTCAACCAGCCCTCCATCACAGTTGCCCTCCACCATGACCGGGATTTACGCAATCCCCATAAAGCATTTGCTTTAGTAACTAGCCATTGATGATCATTAATCAGAAGATGATAGACTTGGTTAGCAAAAGCTTTGCTTAAATTCAGCCGGCCTTGTAGGTCCCAATCCTGCCAGGGATGATCCGAAGCAAGGGCAGGAAAGGGTTGCCGGCTCTGGAGCACCCTCAAAAGCTGTTCCCATAAAGGCCTATATCCACGAGGGATCCTGAAAAGCCTCCTAGCTGTACGAAACGATATAAGCACATTGCGACTGGCAAGGGTGGCATCCGCAACCGAAGACAAGCCCAAACGTGCCATCCGGTTGAATTGTGGTCTAAGCTCTTGTTTACCTTCCCACGAAAGTAAACGCGAGACTGCCAGTAATTCCAATTGAAAGGAGTTAGTAGCTAAGCGATCCTTCGTTGGATGCCACTGAGCCTTCTGGAGGACGTGTTTCCAGGAACATACCAAATGAGTAAGTAGCGATGAAGAAGAACTGGAGAACCGCGAATCAGCATTAAGAACATGCCACCAAGAACTCCGGATTTGGGTATTGCCATGTAGAAGCCCATGACCCTCAAGGAAATAACTGGCTATATCGACCCACGGATGATGATCCGAGCACATGGCGCGGAAAAGAGACCAACAGAGTGCCTGCATGTGAGTTTGGGCATCTAAAATAGCTCCGCCACCCATGCGTTTGGGGGTGCACGCATGCGACCACGAGATCCAGGAAATGCCTGCATGCAATGAGTCCTTCTTCCATAGTATGAAGCGAATAGACTGAGTAAGAGCATTCAGAGTCGTAGTAGTCCAGGGCAACAATGGTAAGAAATATGTGAGCATTGGCAACATAATTGTCTGGGCTACTTTGAGGCGAACATGGAAGGGCCAGGCCTGAGACTTCCAATACATAAACTTAGCCACCATTTTCTGAGAAATCCACTGCAGAAGCTGTTTTGGGGGAACATCAACACCCAAAGGGTACCCAAGATGCCTGACAATGGAGTCACGAGGAACAACCAGACCCTGCCAGTCCAAGGACTGCAAATCCGACTCCGTGCAGCTTAGAATGGCTGATTTGAGCGCATTGATACGAAGGCCGGACGCTTGACCAAAGAGACCCCAAACATCCAATGCTTTTCGAAGGTTATCCTTGTCCGCACGCAAAATCATAAAGGTATCATCCGCCAGGGATTGGCTAATGAAGTGCTGTCCTGTAGGAAGCGACAGTCCGGCCAACTGAGAAGAGGCTGCCATATGAGATAACATGGAAAGAACTGGATGTGTCGCAAGGGCAAAGAATAGAGGGCTCAAAGGGCACCCCTGTCTGACAGAACGGGCAAGGACAAATGGCTCAGTAACACCTCCGTTCAGCATGACTCGCGAAGACGCCGCAGCGCTAATGGTGTAGATTAGACGAGACATCCGAGGACCAAAGCCCATAGCAGACATAAGTTCAGCAACGAAAGACTAGTCCAGATAGTCAAAACCCTTTTCCAGGTCCAGTTGAATCAGTACTACCTCCTGATTAGAATGCCTTGCATAATCAATTGCCAGTTGAGCATTCAATACATTGTGCAGAATATTTCGGCCCTTAATGAAACCATACTGGAGAGGGTGCACAAGGGGAGGGAGATGCTTATGGAGCCGATTCGCCATTACTTTGGAAAAGATTTTGTACATTGAACCCATCAAAGAAATTGGACGCCACTGTGTCAACTTAGATGGCGAAGGAACTTTTGGAAGCAGTTTAATAAGTCCTTCTCTCCATGAGGAAGGCATGATCCCCGTTTCCCACACCTGCTGAAACAAAGCTGCAATGGTTTCGCCAGTTGGGTAGCAAAAGCTTCAAAGAACTCATTGGTGAGACCATCCCAACCCGGACTTTTATCCTTGGGCAAGTGTAACAAGACGTCCATAACCTCTGCCTCACAAATATCTGACTCCATAGTAGCTTGCATGTCCTGCGGAAGCTGATTGTGGACCAGGTCATAAAAAACCGAACGGGCCTGAGTAATTTGGGCTGAAGGTGGAGAAGTGGAACCGAGAAGGTCGCGGAAATAATTCCTGCACATATGCACAATAGTCTGTGGATCCAGGATAAGGTGGCCTTCTGCATCCTCGAGTCTGGTCATATTCTCTCGAGCAGGAGAGGCGTGGAGAGCTCGAAAGAACTTATGGGTCTGACATGCACTATCTTGCAAAGTCTCTGTCAGATGTTGCAATTTGGCCTGCTGATATGATTTCAACTGGAATTCTTTAATAAGATCAGCCACCCGCATGGCCAGTGCGAGCAGAAATGCATCATCCGGAGTGTCCACCAGCAGAGAACGAACCAAAACCAGCAGGTCCTCCGCTGCCTGTCGACGCCGCCGACAAAGAGAGGCATGATAGATCCCATACTGCCGAGCAACCCGCTGCACATTAGAGAGCAATCTTTCAAATGACGCAGTGCCCTGAGAGGAAAAGTCCAAGAAGAATCTGTCAATCAATTGCGGCATATAGCCCTGAAAGATTGCATGCTTCAAGTAAGACGAGTTGAAACGCAAAGGGAGTCTCTCCAGAAATTGCTTGAAAGGTGCAATGGGTTGTGCAAGCAACTCGAGCTGCAGAGGGAAATGGTCCGACAAGGCATATTGCTGCAACACTTTTATTTCGAGCATCTCAGGAAGAAAATCATCATTCTGCATGATATATATACGGTCCAACCGCGACCATGTTGTTGCATACTGGGCAGAATGGAAAGTAAACCCTGTAAAAGACGGGTGTAGCCAGGACCAGAGATCTTGCTTAAGAACAGCAAGAGCCAACTCATGCCACATACGACTTTCCGGCGCATCCATTACCGAATGCTCCGATGTGGACTGGGAAGAATCAACACACATATTGAAATCCCCCATGAAGAAGCCCCGTCTGCCAAGTGACAAGGAGGTCTGCAAAGTCTGCCAAAGCTCCTGGCGAGATAACGAATCATTCGGAGCATAGAGGCCAAGTAACCATAAGATTTCCCCTTCGAATAAAATTTCGATCACCAAAAAGCGGCCATGAACATCATTTTTAATAAGAACAGGCTGATATTTGTCATGTACAATCATGAGCACACCCGAATAATGCATGGCCTGTGTTCCTGCATAGAACAAACGAAAGCCATGGCAATCCACAACTTTTCCGGCTTCACCATGACTCTTGTGCTCAACAGCGCACAGGACATCCCACTGATTCTCATACAATGCAGTCCACATGGCATGTTGCTTGTGTCGAGAACAAATTCCTCGCACATTCCACGTGGCTATTTTCATGTGTATTCAAAACAAAATCAGGTACGAGGCACAGCTTGCCTCGATTTGACTTTGTCGGCGAGAATGTCCAGGACTCCCTCGTCCAAGAAATCCGCCAACACCGCAAAAGAGTTCTGAGGACCAGATTTGGAAGTAGATGGCATATCTGCTGGCTTGGGGTTGGAACGGGGATAACGACGGTCCCACGGGGTAATGACGTTGCCTCTGGTATCAAAAGCCAACTTAGCAGGTGGACCCTTTGGACGATCCGAATACATTTTCCTGGCGGGCTGAGGACGGGGGGCAGAGGAAACCATAGCAGGAGCAGAGCGCTCGGAAGACAACATTTCCTTCCTGCGCATATATGTACGCATGGAATCTTGTGAGGTAGTAGGCACAGTATCCTCCATGCCAGCAACAACCTTGTTGCCTTTTTTTGCACGTACTTCAACCCAATCAGTGGCACGGGAATCCAGACCCGAAACCTGTTGTTTACCTTTGGCTAGAACTTGGGGCGGGTGGATAGTATCCAGCGACGGAGTATCACACACCATATCTTCCATGGGCAGCGCAACATGGCCAACATCTGAAGTGTGTTGCTGCTCCGGGCATTCGGCCATAAAATGCCCTAACTGTCCACAGGAAAAGCAATGTCCTGCAAAATTGCCCCATTTCAAACGAAAGTGAAACGGATGCATGCCGGAGCAATTGAGGCGTAACCAGGCAGGCCTTTTCCTTGCAGTGTCCCATAACATACACAAGCGGTTGCGATTCACAGCCCTGAGATTGGGAGGGACCAGAACCGTGCCCACAGCGGCCATAGCATCCTTCAATAGTGGCCAATAAACAGCCGGACAATTTTCCACTTCTACCCACACAGGGCATTCACGTTGCAGCAGGCGCTGAAAATCTGCC
Organism: Lygodium microphyllum; assembly: GCF_053477565.2. NCBI lineage: Eukaryota > Viridiplantae > Streptophyta > Polypodiopsida > Schizaeales > Lygodiaceae > Lygodium > Lygodium microphyllum. Next base: position 101,117,555 of record NC_141157.1, read on the forward strand.
ATCGGGCGCCATGGAACCACATGAACCAACCGGCGATAAAAAAACAAAGGCAGTTTAGACAGGAGAGCAGCACGGTGCGTCTCAGATTTCAACAGGACCTCAAAAAAACCTCGGGACCCAACAAAAATCTCTTCAACACATTCCCCTTGTAGCAGACTCTGCAGCCATTGGCGAATACGGGAAAGCAGCGGGATTCGACCAGTGAAGAAGAGTATCACAGCGCGATCATAAAACACCGAAAAGGAGCGTAGGACAGTTTTTGGGTCCACGGTGGCTTCCAGAACATCGTCAGGTGCAGAGTCAGAAAAGACTTCCTGGTTATGTTGAACATAGTCGCCAAGCAAAGTGTTGGCAAATTCCAGCAAATGCTCCCAGTCAACATCCTGAGAGTCCACAGAATCCGAAGCAACCTGCGCATAGGAACGATCTTGATGAACACCTATCTCTTCCGAGGTATGCTTGGTACGTTTACCCGCAGGCTGGATGTTAGGACCCGGGGGCATCTCTTCGGTGCACGGAACCATATCCTCAGGTTCCTCAGCATCAGAATCCGGGCCAAGTGCTGCCACTGTTTGGTCTATGAAATCCAAATCCAAACCAGCCATCGTGTAGCACGATCTGATCTCGAAGGAGGACTGACGCACAGTGCAGATCGCTGTCGGCTGAGTTAGAAATCTGCACCCCTGTAAGCTGGTTTCTCACACGGCGGAGGACGACCCTCTACTGTATCACAGAATTCTTTCTGTTATGCCAGAAACCTAGAAGAGGTGAATTCTGCAGTGCAGCCGCCTGAGTGGTGGGGCAGAGGGCGCGCAGGATGAGTCTCTCTCTCTCTCTCTCTCTCTTTCTCTCTCTCTCTCTCTCTAGGCAATGAGCACTCTAACCTTTGCAGAGACGCAGACACGCCCTGGCCATAACATGACGCTTTCTGTCGTTGTAAAAACAGGCGAGATTAGGGTTCGCAGCGCCTGTGCAGATCAGGAGGAGCACGATCAGAAGGACCGCAGGCCAGCAGGGTGGACAAATCTGGTGAGCGTCTGCAATGTGGCGCGAAGTAACGGCACAAGCAACGCGGCGTGAAGTAACGTGGCTAACGCAATGAGTCGCAGGTCCGTTCCAGGAGGGCGTGCGCAGGTCCAGGCGACAGCAGAGACGCGCAGGTCCAGATGATGGCTGGCGGCGGCAGCGACGCGCAGGTCCGGTCTCTCTCTCTCTCTCTCTCTCTCCGCCTCTCTCTCTCTCACCTCTTCCTCTCTCTAGTTGCCTCTCTTCTCTCTTTCTCTCTCTCTCTCTCTCTCGCACGTGCACGCGCACGCTCGCTCGCGTTGATTCTTGTGTACACGCGCACACATATTTACTGATGTTTTTCTCTCTTATCTTGCTCCAGGAGCCATCATGCCGAAACCAATCAATCCCAATTGGAAGTAGTATACCAATATACTCCATATCGTCAACACTCCCGGGCAAGCTAGTTCAGGTAGTCGCAGGTGGTCATGCAAATTCTGCAATTTCACATTGACCAGTACAGTTACGCGTGTGGTGAAGCATTTGACGGGCATCAATTGCACAAACAACTGTAGCTCGTGCAAGAAGGTGCCAAAAGCTGTCCGAGAGAAGTTGATTGCTGAGAACTTCCCAGTAATGGGGGCAGCAGCAAAAGGCCAAGGATCCCAGAAAACATAAGACGCCTTGCACGATGCTTTTATTGGGGAGTTTGGTGATCCTCCTATACAGGTGGAGGAGAGTTTTGTGTCTCAGCCCGTTGCCTCAGAGCAGCCATCTGCTAGTAGGAAGAGGGCTCGTGTCATGCAGGAGGAGGAGGAGGAGGAAGGTTCTAATGATGTGCATGTGCCTAGGCAAACCACCTTGCCTTCACGTGTGCATTCTCAGTCTTGGGCGAGAGAGCGTCAGAAGGTGCTAAGATGGAGATTGCTCGCACTCTCATTGAGTGCAACATCAGTTTCGATGTCTTAAGGACTGAGCAGTGGAAGAGGATGGTTAGGGCCATTGCCCAAGTGGGTGCTAGTACTACAGATTCATGGTGTGGGCTGGATTACAAAAAAATGTGCACCGCTGCACTTGACGAGCAAAAGGCCTTAATAGATAAGGCATTGGTCCCAATGAAAGCTGGCTGGCAGCAGTTTGGATGCACCATCATCTCTGATGGATGGAGTGATATACGCAGGCGGCACATCATAAATATACTTGTCTCCTCTTGTCTTGGTACTTACTTCTTGTGCGCTGTAGATGCAGGGAAGGTAGGAGAGAAGATTACAGGTGAGTTTATCTATGGGCATATTCGTACAGTGATCATGGAGATTGGTAAAGAGAATGTGGTCCAAGTTGTTACAGACAATGCATCTAACTGCAAGGCAATGGGAAAAATGGTGAAGGTGGAGTTTCCACACATTGTGTGGACTCCACGTGCAGCCCATTGTCTAGACTTGCTTATGGAGGATATAGGCAAACTACCTTGGGTGCAGGTGCAGCCCACAGTTTCAGATACTACTAGGATGACCACATTCTTTTGAAAGAAGCATCAGGCTTTAGCCATCTTTCGTAGCCATAGTAATCTAGATATTGTGCGGCCCTCCAAGACCAGATTTGCATACATGTTTTTGGTGTTGCAAAGGCTCTTCAAGCTTAGGGATCCACTTTTGCAGATAGTTGTGGACCCAAAGTGGAGGGATATGTCTCATGCACAAAAAGAGGCGACCAAAGCCATTCAAAGGCGTATCCTAGATGAGTTTTTTTGGACAGAGGTGTAGGATTTGGCAGTGGCTTTGCAACCCATGTATGTGATGCTATGAGTCATGGACATGGAGGGCTCCACATTGGGTCTGGTTTATCACCTCTTCATGCAGATGAAGAGCCATATCACAGCATGCCAAGCCTTGTCCCAGCAGCGGTAAGTACTAGATTTTGTTCTTGTACTTCTTTATAGCTGCTTGCATATGCTATTTACTTATTATTAAATTTTAATGCATAGGCTATATAGTACAGCACATGCATTGGCCTTGCAATGTGTCTAAACTTTGATGTTGCTGATTTTTGCAGTCAAGATGATATCTTGACTCTTGTAGAGAGTCGGTGGAAGTTTATGAGTCGTCCCATTCATGGGATGGCTGCTTTACTCCATCCTTTCTACAAGACCCCAGGCTTGTTCCATGAGCAGCATCTCATGAAACTGAAAGACAAGTTCATCGCACGTATCTTTGATGAGGAGGAGCAGCTTCAAATAGATGCAGAGATGTGCAACTTCATGAATAACTTGGGACCATCATTTTCACGGGCGGTGGCATTGTGTTCGGAGGCTACTAGTCTTCCTCTCACATGGTGGCAGAGTTATGGTCGGTAAGGTCTTCCACGTCTGACTAATTTGGCTCTACGTATCCTGTCACAGGTAACTCACTCTCTGTGCTCTCTCTCTCTCTCTCTCTTTCACTCTCTTAAGTGTAGCAATGGTAATTATCAAGCCAATGACACCTGCAAATGCAGGATTGCTCAGCGGGTGCTTGTGAGCGCAATTGGAGTGCTTATTCTTTGATTCATACAAAGATCCGGAATTGCCTTAGCACTTCTCAATTGGAGAAGTTAGTGTATTGCAGGGCCAATATGAGGCTTGTGTGCGCCTACCATGCCTTGGGGACACCCAAGCAGGTTCGAACTAGTAGCTATTTACATGTTTGAAATATTATATCTCTATATTAGTATTTAAAATTTACATTATTGTTCAATGTTAACAAATGTATGCTATGTTGCCATCTTGAACAGGCTGATCCCTCAAGTATAAAGCTGGTGGTTGATCCGAATCATCCGATCACAGATGAGGACCAGCATATTAGGGACGAGCAGGAGGAGATTTTGCGTATACTTCATAGAGAGATGGAGGAGGTGGATAGGCGTGTGACGAGGTCACGCGCACGTGCTTATAGCATTCCACTACGTGAGCAAGCTGCAAATCCAGAGAGTGCTCGACGGAAAGGCATTCGCAGAGGGAAGCTACCCATTCGGACTTCTCAGCGACGTGCGAATGAGGCAGTTCGTCTCATTCACACCGAGGAGGAGGAGGATCTAGGTGATGCAGTCCAGGCTACAGGCCTTGTGATGGTAGAGCCAGAGTTTGACGACGATGGCAATGTCGTGGCGGATGGAGACATGCTCTCTTCAACCTCATTATCGTCCTCTTTTGATCATGAGTTTTGCTAGAGCCTAAGCAGTGGACTGTGGGCACTAGTGACTACAGTCAGATCTAAAAATTTTGAATTTTCATATATTTTAGTTGGGTGTTTTTATTTATGACATATGTATGCTCTATTAGGAGCCATCTTGACTTGACATTTGTCACCTTGGTGGATTGTTCCTAACTTCCTTGTTAGCAATTGTACGTTGTTTGATGCAGTGTACTGTGTTATGTTTTGGCTCTTTATCATGTAGACTTCCTCAATGTTAGTTTGATAGTCTCAAATTTTAGTTTTCACTATTCAGTGTTATCCACGTGTTAAATGTTTAATGCTTAAAGGTTTCAATTGTGATGTGACATGGTCATAAGTACTAAGTAGGGAATGTATATATCTTTATGCTTAATGTACAGTGGGAAACACCCTAAAATATCCTCTTGTTTATTATTTTTTTACAAAGGTATGTATGGAACCACCTTGAAGTATATAACTACAAAATCATCTAGATGCTCTTGGAAGATACCATTCATCATATGTTGAAACACTGTAGGAGCATTGGTGAGACCGAATGGCATTCCTTATTTACTTATATAAATATTTTATTTTTCTTTTCTTTAGTTACTGTTGCTTTTTACCCCCAAAGTTCTCTTGGATTAAACCGAGATCTTTGCATGGCCAGAAGAGGCAGCCATTGGGACAAATTGGACTAATGGTTTGTTTGAGCCTTGGGATCGGATTTAATGGGCGCTGAAGAATAGAATGCCAGTGGTTTGGGATTGTGTGCTTAGCCACTGGAGATGGTGCAGGACAATGAGCCTGGCTAAGACAGAAGATGCACATGTGAGAATGCTCATGGAATAAAAGTCACCGTAACTGAGCCACATTACACTTTTTGATGTGGTTGCAATGATAAAAGTTGCTTAGAACAACTTGAGGAATGCAGGGGTCACCATCCCTAAAATTTAGGAAGTTACTATTTTTGGATCCTAGAATCTGTTCGCGTATCTTCATTTTTGCACAAGGATTAATTCTTTGTCTGTGCTGAGGTCAAATTTTGTACCGATCATGGAGAATTTTAGACCGGAAGGTTTAAACGGGAAAATTGTTACATGTATGCCATGTGTCACAATTTGGGCACAATTTCCCAAAAGAGAGAGAGAGCATTTAAAAAAAAAAACGTAATAGGCAGGAGGGGCAGATCTGAGAGTGAAGTTTTCAGGGGTTGAGGGCAGATTACTGCAAGTACATGAGCTATGGAGAGTACTTCTTCATCTCTGACTCATGTACGGAGGTAGAGCTTGCTCCCTTTGGTCAACTCTCTCTCTATTCCGAGAGGAAATGCTTTGCATGATGTGCTGATTCCATCGAATTTCTGTGTTTTCTTTGCTCTTGTGTTGAGGCAAGAGCCTCACTGTTCTAGTTCAGGAGCAGCTGATTGCTTCTCCAATGCAAGAACTAAAGAAAGTGATGACCATGCCACACGGGAACTGGGTTTTCAGCTCTGATTTAGTGCTGTTTTATTGCTGGAATGATGCCAAGGTCAAAGGATTTGTAGTCCAACTGGTATGGAACAGATTTGGAATGGAATAAGGCTGAGAACATGTCAAGAAAGAGGTGAAAAACAGTAAATACAGAGTTTTGCAGATTGCAATTCTGCAATTGAATTATTGAGTTATGCTCATAGAAAGTGTTTTCCTACTTGGAATGTTGTTCTGGATATGTTGTATTGTCATTATGCTGTTGAAATTTACTCAGAAAGGGATGTTGTTCTGGATATGCTGGATTGTCCTTATGCAGCTGAAATTTACTCAGAAAAGATGAGAGCCAACAGTTCATTGGCTTTGTACTTTGGAACATTTCATTTTTTTTGTAACCTTCCATCTTTTAATTGATAAAGAATTACTGAGAGGGGCGTCGGTCTTCGGGGCCAATCTGGTGTTGAGCGAGGGAGTCAGGTCTTTGTTTGTGTGTGTATATGAAAGGAACAGATATTAATTGAAGGGACTACCGCTTTATGTGAGTCATAGACCGGTTACACCATACCTTGTGCGGAAGGTTGTCTTCCATTTGTCTCCTTTGATCCGTACGAGATTGTAAGCCCCTCATAGATCAATCTCTTCTTGTTGAGTCCTCGATAATCCACACACATTCGAAGTGACCCATCTTTCTTTTTCACAAACAGAATTGAGGCTCTAGCAAGAGACTTCGAGTGCCTAATGAACCCCTTGGCTAAGTTCTCATTAATGTTCTTGTGTAGTTCAGATAGTTCATCAGGGGATAGCTTGTAGATGGGTCCAAAAGTTGGTCAAGTCCTCTTATGGAGTTCTATTGCACAATCATATGCTCTGTGTTTGGGCAAGAGATCTGCATTCTTTTTTTCAAAGACATCTTGGAATTCTTGATACTAGCTTGGTAGCTTGACTGACTCATCCTTACTAGATTCTTGAGCTAGTATATGATATATCATGTAGGTCGATTCTTGCTTGTTGTGTGCATAAAGGCTTTGGCTCCTAGATATATCGACTTTCCTTGATTTTCACGACGTGTAATCTTTTGCTTAACCCAATCAATTTCTGGGTTGTGTTTCTTTAGCCAAGGCATCCCGAGGATGATTAGATTTGTGGGATTGGATATGACATTAAAGCATACACAAGGTTTATGATTGCCAAGAGTTACCATGAGTGGTCGGGTGTCCTTGGTAATATCTTTAGATGCTAGAGGTCTTCCATCCACGACTTTAACTGTTATAGGATTGGTCTTTTGGAGTATAGAAATCTAATATCTATTCACAAAGCCATCATCAATGAAACATGGGGAGGCCTTGGAGTCGACTAGGGCTTTGAGGGAAAGGTTCTTTCTTGGCAGGATCATTTGGACTGTGATAAGGAAAGTTTCCATGGGTGTGGCTGGAATCAAGAGACCTTTCTTATATCAAGGTTCAGTTGTACGGTCTCATTTACAACCGGACATCCTCAGTTTCTTGCTCGAGGATGGTTGTAGCAATTGTTTTTAGGGTGACGTGTCCAGGGTTTCCACAATATAGGCATAGATGATTCTCTCTTTGTCTTTGCTTTTCTTGTGGGATCAAGGGCTGGAATTTGTATCTATTTGCATCGGTTCGGGCTTGGTTTCTTCTTTGATTGGGTCTCTGATTGGGGCTGGTTTCCTTTGGCGAGGCCTTAATTTTTCTTGCTTTTCTGGCTTCCTCTCGAACAATGTATTATCACATTGGATGGCTTGCATGATATAATCGTTGAGTGCTTTTGCCTCAGGTATAGCAAGCATGAGGTCCTTGATGTCATTCGAAGATCCCATTTGAATTTGCTAATAAAATACTCCTCATGCCAAGTGAGGTCATAGATTAGTTGTCTAATTCAGATGCATAAGAAGAGGTAGGGCAGTTACCTTGTCATAGCTTCCAAAGTTTTGTTTCTGCTACTCGACTAGTGTTTGCATCTCCAAATGTGGAAGTGAGCTCGCAAAGAAATGCCTCATAGAATGCCTCATAGTTATGAAGTATTGACATATTCTTTTCCACGATTGGGGCAAACCATGATAAAGCTTGACCACAAAGCAAAGTCCCAATGAATCCCACCTTGGAAGCATCATCTAGATACCTATCTAGTTGCATGCGGATATAGAGCTTTACTTGTTGCAGGAATCCCCTAAACTTCAAATGGTCACCATTGAACTTCTTTGGCATGCTGATCTTGGGTTCTCTTGTTGGGGGTTGATAGACACACGGAATCATCTGATCACTTCCTTTGTTGTTCTGCAAGTCTCGGATTTGGTCTTGCATCTCTTAAAGCGCAGGGCCTAGATGCATAAGGTGTTCTATTTGAAGTTGCGCTTGTCGTTCATTCAAGTCTTGAATTTGTTGTTGGAGGATTTGAAGGGAGGCCATGATTCTTTCAAGGGTCACCTCCATGGTGCTTAGTAAGGCTAGCAAGTAGTCTTGCCAAATTGTTATGGGAGCATAGTCTATTCTCGAGAGACTAGACTAGATGCAAGATTTGTTACAAGAAATCTGATTACAAGATAATTCCACATAGGGGCACAAGGTACAATGATAACTTAACAAGGTACGGAAAATCCCACAATCTGAGACCATAGGTATAGAGAACAGGACTCTATAGGATATGAAGGATCCCACAATCCAGGACTATAGGTATGGATACAAGATATCAGAATTACAAGATCTCCCTCGACGGGGATAAACAAGATACAAGACAATACTATACAAGATCTCGTATTGCGAGATTACAAGGTGACAAGACAACAGGAGTATAATGGAAGACAAGACAAGACTCGATACCATGACTAGGCAAGAACTAGAACTAGAACTTGAAGTTACTTATTTAGAGTGTTGGAAATAAAGGCTCACTGTTCCTTTTATGGTGTTCGGCTGTGAACGCACCCTTACACTCTTGTACTTTATATATTATCTAAACCTAAAGTGGTACACCTGTCATTGTACCAAATACTGATTGTGTCGTCTTTTCACTCCTGTTGCTCACTTTTTTCTACTCTTCTTTCTGCACTCTGTCTGCATAGCACTTAGTTTCGATCCTAGCTAGGCTATCAAATTGGTATCAGAGTAGGGTGTAGGCGAGCAGGTGACGGGTTGTGGGAGTAGATAGGTGAGTAGTTGACGAGTAGACACGCAACGTGTAGGACCGGTGGGAAACAAAGTGTGGTTGGGCATAGGTGGTAGGTCACAAGTAGACACACAATGCAGGTTCGTCGGGCAGAGACATGTAGCGCAGGTTCGTTGGGCATGTCGCAGGCAGCAGGTTCGTCGGGCATAGGCAGTGCAGGAGTCGGACCTGGTCGGTTGATCAGGCAGTGCAAGGTGGGCGACATGGAAGTAGGTTTGACTAGTGGGAGATAGGTCAATGCCAAGAGAGGCTTGCTTTCCTCTTCCTCAATTTTCTTTAATTTTTGCCATTTTTCATTCGCCCCTTGTCGTGCACAAGCACACCGTGAAATTTTGACCAAGAAAATTGGGGCTTTTTCCGTGGGGACTTCAATGCAGGACAAGACAATCTGACTCAAAATTGGCCGAGAAATTTTGGGGCTTTTCACATTTTGGTGGAATTTCTTCAATTTCATTGAAATTTGTGCACTGTAGACTCAAGAAAATTGGGGCTTTTGCAAAATCCCTTCAATTTGTGCAACAACTGTTTGGTATATGCACTTGGGTACATGGATTGATGCAATTTGGACGGATTTTCTTCTGAAAATTTGGGGCTTTTGATAAAAATTGTCAATTTCTGCCCGAGAATGCTTTTGGAGCAGAAATTGCAGTGAAATTTTGGGGATTTCACATGTAATTGGTGCCTTGGTCTCTAAATGTGTTAGTAATTGCTTGAGGAGTGCAGCAACAGACACTCTCTAATTCTGAAAATCTATTTGCAGATCTGAAATTTCTGCAATCTCGGAATTTTCATTGCTGGTTGGTACTTGCAGTGTATTGTGGTCACTTGTGTGACATTTTGGGCTTGCATTTGGTGACTTTTAAGTCAATTCAGTGCCGCAAATTATGGCTTGAAACAGTGATAGCAGCAATCTTTTGCACATCAAGAAGCTTGAGGGTGCACATAATTTTGCACTATGGCAAAAATAGTGCTACAATGTCTTGGTGCAGAGGAAACACGTGAAGCCCATCAAAACAAAGGGAATAAAACCAACAGACATGGAACAAGACGAATGGGATGACTTGGATGAACTTGCCCGCTCTACCATTGAGCTCTCAGTGTTAGACAACTTGCTCTTTAACATTGAGAAGTTGAATTCAGCATATGCAATGTGGCAAAGGCTTGAAGAATTGTATGCTCAGAAAAGTGCAGCCAACAAGGTTTATCGACTGAAAAACTTAATGGACTTTCGCATGAAAGAAGGTACAGCCATGTCGGTACATTTGAATGAGTTCAACTCAATTTTCAATCAGCTGATTGCGTTGGATTTCCATATTGACGATGAGTTCAAGTCTACTTTCTTGCTATGCACTTTAGCTGAAAGTTGAGATACTTTCAGGACAGCTTTGAGTAACTCAAATGCTCAGCTGTTATATTCTGATGTGAAGAGTTCTTTGTTGATGGAAAAACTCAACAGGCAAAATAATTCAGCAAACAAGTCTTCTAATGCATTGCACATGTAACCAGCCTTCCTTCCATGGATGGGTGGTAAATCATTGATTACAACTTAATTGGAGCAGCAAATAATTAATCCAAATCTGAAAATACAAATTTACCTAATTGATCTTGGAGAATGCACACCCAATTGGCCCCAAAATTGGTGCTCCTTTCGGTATTTCTTTAGCTTTATTGAAGAAGAAGTTGATTTACAATGGGATTCTCCCGATTCCCTTCGCAATCCAAACTCGCCTTGCTGTCCAAAGTGACCAGCAAGTCTGCAATCTATTTTGCCCCTTGATTCGGGCACTTAATTGGCCTACACCCACTTCATAGATGATGGAAATGCCCCAAATTCAATGGTTGGCTAGTCCTCCATCTGAATTTAGCTGAAATTCACATTCAGTCCTTTTGAATCCAAGTCTTGGAGCTTCCAATTTTTGGCACGCTTCTCGAGGCTGTTGCTAAACCCTAATTTTTGTTGCAAATTAGGATTTATAGCAGAGAAATCTGAGATTTCTCAGCCCCTAGTGATCTCAATGCTGTAATCTTTTGAGCAAGGCTATAGAAAGATTAAGAGATGAGAGAGAATGATGCGGAGAGAGAAAATTCAGACTTTCTTCGCGCAGAGCTGAAGAAAATCAGTCATTTATTGCTGTTGCCTTGTCTCAATAGCCTGTAGATGTTGTCACCTGTTGTTGATTGGTCTTCTCCTGCCCTTGGTTGCCTTAGAAGGTCCTCCAGATGCTGCAAATTAGACCAGCAGCATATTCTCTCTCTCTCTCTCTTACAAGCTGAATACACTAAAATTGCCTCTCTCCAGCCTCTAAAGACGTTTTTTAGTCTTGCATAGGCATTTTTGACAAGTGGCAGCCTTCCCAAATGGTTTTTCCAGCATTATCCATAATTAAATATTACTTTTCAGTCTTTAAATGTTGAAAATTAATCTAATAATTATTTCGGTGCCTTGAAAAATAATCTGATTGGCCAATAATTAAATTGGCTAGGAAACTTCAATTTTCGAGTTTCTTTGCGTCATCTTTGACCATCAGATTGGCGTTAGGTACCATTAAACGCTACTTCTCTAGTGTCACCAATAACTGACACTTATGGCCAAATAAATGAGCTAGGCCAACAATCGGCACCAAATACCACCACGTACCTATGTGGCATAACTTATAGCAACTTTTGCCCTTGACATCCCGTGATTTCCTCAGGTCTCGGGCTCGTAAATTTACTCTAACCCCAATTATACCTCACATGCGCAACATTTACTTAACCATGCAATTAAAAATTAATCCAAATGTTAAGTGAGGTTTCAAAAATACATGTCCTCATAACAGCCCTTCCCCTTGAAATCCTTGCAATTGTCCTTGATTGCACTACCAAATGTATCAAAAGCAAAGTACTACACTAGAATTTCCATAGGGCATCCTAGTCAATACAACATTGTGCACCGTTGTTCAACTATCCCATATGCCCAACATATGCTGAAATTTACCAGCCAATATAACATAACATAAGACTCACAAAGAATCTCAAAAACTTTGCTAGATTATCATGTGACATGTCCATTTCTCATGAGCTCAACTCATCTGGCAAAACCAAACCATAGCATACCATAACCAAGGATAAACCATGGCTAAAACATCAATGGCATCATAACATGTGCTGTTGTCCATGGAACTAGATTGAGACCATTGAAAACTGAGCATAATCTTATCATAAACTGATCACTTGTTGATTTGAGAATTGATCACAAACTCATTGCAAAAACTGACCAGCAATCAATGCAAAAACTGATCCAAAAAGTGACCATAAACGGTTCTCAAGCTGATAAAAAACTGAGTTGAATACCACTAAATATTAATGATCATATGCTGAAAACCAACATTCGATAATCATTAACTGATGCTACACCAAGCATAACCAATGCCATACCAAGCATAACTGATTACACATCGAGCATAACGGATGCAAATGTATAGTTTCAGAGCTGCAGTGAAAACCGTACCGATTTGCATACCAAACATAGTGACTAGCACATTGGATAGTGATCCCTTGGCAAACATACTGTTCAGCTATAGTACCCTGAATGTATGCTGAATACATTCGAGATCCACTACTTCTAGAGCTGTCCATTACTAAGGAGCGGAGGTGCTAGTTCCCTCACAAGCATCAGGTAATACTTTGGACCTCTGCTCTGTTGAACCTAATTGAGTCTGAACTAAAGTCGGCTCTAACTGGAAAGTATCAAGGTAAAGTTGCAACAACTGAGGATGGTCTGCCAAGTCATTCTCCTCCATCCATTTGACATCCGTTGGTGAATAATTTTGAAATTTCACCAAGTATCTCTTGGAAACTTTATCTTTGACCTTTCTTTCCTTACGTGCCAAAATCTGCTCAAGTACCAAAATCTCATCCAGTTTCTCAACCTCAAGCTGAATTTCAGCAGACATATCCTCTGGCACATCACCATGAAAAGGTCTAAGTAAGCTCACATGAAAAGCATTGTGTATCCGCCAGTGTGAAGGCAATTTCAGCCTAAAAAATGCATCACTGATCCTCTCCAACACTTGAAATGGCCCATAGTATCTCATAGACAGCTTTGGATACAATCACTCTTTGCCCTTCATCTTTTTCAGCCGTGCCTTTTCAAATCGCAGCAATACATAATCTCCCTCTGCAAAGTGCAAAGCACGCCTATGATGATCAGCTGCTCTCTTTTGCTTATCTTGTGATCTTTGAAGTGCATACTTAACCTTTTGATAAGCTGCATCCATGCTTTGCACATAGCGATCAAACTCAAAGATCTTATCTTTTGTGTGCAAAATAGGGGGTACTTTCTAACCACCCTCTATTCAGCTTCTTGTTTATTAGGACAGTTATGTGCTATATGCCCTTCCTATTCACAAATATAGTATTATTTGCAGCCATTAGCTCCCTACGTTGTGCATCACTTTTTCCACTCTTTCTCTGCGGTCTGTTCCTCTTTCCAGCCCTATTTTCAGATCCGCCCTGATTTTCAGCTTTATTTTTCAGATTTACCCTTTTTCTCAGCCTTTGCCTCTTTGACATGTGACTTGGCATCATCATCGTGGAATCATACATCCTTTCCACGCAGCAATGTGACGGCTATAGCAGCAGTTTCTATAAGCTGAGACATGTTGGAGACAATGGACTTAATGCAAAAATCCTGAATACCCTTTGGCAAACCACAAATATACTTCTCCACTTGCTCATGGAGGGGTACTGTGCGATAAGAAGTAACTGGCAGCAGTGCATCCCAAAACTTCTTATTATACTGATCCAAGTTCTTGCAATCTTTGGAATTCAACTAATTCCAAGCTGTCATAATGTCTACTTCAAAGGTACTTGTCAACCAATTCGAAGCAAACATTTGCTTGAACCGGACCCAAGTGGTAGGTGACTTCCCTTGAATAAGAAGTGTAGACCACCACTACAATGCATTTCCCTTCAAAAATGTGGCTGCCTTGTGTATCTTAGATGCCTCTATGAAGTTGCCTCTAGAATAGGTTGCATCAAACTGCTGAATAAAAACAAGTGCTTTCAGCCTATCTCGTGTACCACTGAAAGGCTCAAACTTCACGCTTTTGCCACCTTCATCATAGTACTTTAGCGGAGCTATGGGAGTTAAATGATCATAAATGGCTTGCTGCAAAAAGGGTGCATTGGTTGTATTTGCATAAAAACCAGCATATCTGAAGCATCTACATGACCGACACCAAATCCTTGTGCTCCAACAGTCCCTGGGGTTGCCAATACATATCCATATGTCCCGCTTTATGCCTCAAACATCATGCTTATGCTGCCATACATGGGATTAGGCATTTCACTTGCATTACCCGGATACATTACATTCTTGTATGCGGTGCCTGTCCAACCATGGCATGAAAAATGGTACCACCACTAAAGTATCCTTGCTGTCCCATGCTTGCATGTGCATAATTGCCTTGCTGCCCAGGTTTCCATGGATTGGCACTACCAAGTTGGCCATGCATTTGCACTTGCTGCTCCTCGGATACCAACTGTTTGTGCTCGTTAGGCATTTTGGGCTCTTCTAAAGAAGGCTTAGGCATTTCCTTCGGTTCTTGTGGCTGTCCTGAAGCTGTAGAAGGTGTCTTCTTCTCTTTGCCTTCGTTGTTCTCTTTTGGGGCATTCAAGAATCGAGTAAACTGGAGATCCTTTGCCAATTCAGCAAAAAGATTTGCTGTTGTACTACGCATTCGATCCTTGAAGCTATCATCAAATTCTTCAGCCCCTTGTTGGTCATCAACCTCTTTATGCATTGAAGTGCCAAATTTGGGTCATTTTCCACATTTTCAGCATGCTATCCATGCTGAGAACCATGCCCACCATTAGTCATTGCATTTTCCCCTTCACCACGTGGTTGACCAAGGAGTGATACATCCTCTCCACTTGATCCCGTATCACCATGTGAAGACATGCTGCTGTAATTTACTGCTGAGAAGAATTTCAGCAATAATGCAATAGTCCCAAGTTGCAATCAAGTACCACGGGCCCACCAATTCAAAGGATTTGATGGAATCCGGGCAGTGAAACCATGTAGCCAGCCTTTCTTCCATGGATGGGTGGTAAATCCCTGATTACAACTTAATTATAGCAACAAACAATTAATGCGAATATTAAAATACAAATTCACCTAATTGATCTTGGAGGAAAATACAAATTTACCTAATTGATCTTGGACAATGCACACCCGATTGGCCCCAAAATTGGCACCCCTTTCGGTATTTCTTTAGCTTTGTTAAAGAAGAAGTTGATTTACAAGGGGATTTTCCTAATCCCCTTCGCAATCCAAACTTCCCTTACTGTCCAAAGTGACCAGTAAGTTTGCGATCTATTTTGCCCTTGATTCGGGCACTTAATTGGCCTTCATCCACTTCATAGACGGTGGAAATGCCCCAAATTCAATGGCTGGCTAGTCCTCCACCTGAGTTTAGCTGAAATTTACCTTCAGTCATATTGAACCCAGGTCTTGGAGCTTCCAATTTTTGGCACACTTTCCGAGGCTGCTCTAAACTCTAATTTCTATTGTAAATTAGGGTTTACAGCAAAGAAATTGAGATTTCTCAGCCTCTAGTGATCTCAATGTTGCAATCTTTGGAGCAAGGCTATAGAAAGGCTGGGAGATGAGAGAGAATGTTGAGGAGAGAGAAAATTCAAACTTTCTTCGCGAAGAGCTAAAGAAAATCAATCATTTACTATTGCTACCCTGTCTCAACAGCCTATAGATGCTATCACTTACTGTTGATTGGTCTTTTCCTGCCCCTGGCTGCCCAGAAGGTCTTTCAATGGTTGCAAATCAGATCAGCAGTATCTCCTCCCTTTCTCTTGTAGGCTGAATACACAAAAAATGCCTCTCTCCAACCTCTAAAGACGTTTTTTAGTCTTGCATGGGCATTTTTGACAAGTGGCAACTTTCCCAAGTGGTTTTTCTAGCATTATCCGTAATTAAATATTAATTTTCAGTCTTTAAATGCTGAAAATTAATCTAATAATTATTTTGGTGCCCAGAAAAATAATCTGATTGGCCAATAATTAAATTGGCTAGGCAACTTTCATTCTCGAGTATCTCTGCATCATCTTTGACCATCAGATTGGCATTAGGTATCATTAAATGTCACTTCTCTAGTATTACCAACTGACACTTATGGCCGAATGAATGACCTAGGCCAACAATTGATACCAAATACCACCAAGTACATATACGGCATAACTTATAGCAACTTTTGCCTTTGACATCCCGTGATTTCCTCGGGTCCCGGACTCGTAAATTTACTCTAATCCCAGTTACACCTCACATGTGCAACATTTACTTAGACACGTGATAAAAAATTAATCCACATGCTAAGTGAGGTTTCAAAAATACATGTCCTCATGACAACACACTAGAGGCATGTTTTAGGAAAAAGGTAGTTCTAAAAATAAAGCACCCCCAGTAAGTCTTGTGGCAAAAATGTGGAGTGTTATCATTGTGGCAAGAAAGGGCACTACAAATGAGATTGTTTTCAATTGAAGAAAGAGAAAGGAAAAAACAAAAACATTGAAGATAACAAGCCTAAGAAAAAGGACAGCTATCCTGCAAAGAATAGTAGTGTGAAGATAGGAGAGATAAATGTAGTCACTCATGAGAATGATAGTGACGGTGATGTACTTATTGCTTCTTTGAGTGCACATGCGTTGATTGCAGATTATGAGGATGACATGCACACTTGGATACTTGATTCAGGTGCGTCTTTTGATGTTACACCACATCATGAGTGGTTTGTTGACTACAATGGTGGTGCATGTGGTTTTGTTCACTTAGGGGATAACTATGCATGTAAAATTGCAGGCATTGGCAGTGTGAAATTGGAATTTCAGCAAGGCTCCGTGTTTGTTTTGCATAATGTGAGACATGTACTTGAGCTCAAGAAGAGCTTGATAAGCACAGGGCAGTTAGATGATAAAGGCTATCACACCACCTTTGGGGATAGCAAATGGAAAATTTGTAAGGGCTCTCGCATTGTTGCCAAGGGCTCCAAAAGTGATACTTTGTATCCTTTGCATGTATCTAGTGTGCGTGACCATATAGTCACCATAACCGAGCAGCCAAGTGTTTCTTTGTAGCATAGCCAGTTGGGACACGAATCAAACTGAAAAGAAAGTACTTTCTCGCTTGGGTTATTTGCCGTCTTTTGAGGTATGCTGATTTTGAACAGTGTGATCATTGTATTTATGGTAAACATGCTCAAACATCACATAAAAATTCTCTTTCTCTAAAGTCTTCACCCTTAGAGTTGGTATATTCAAATGTATGTCAAATGCCAGGATTATCTCTTGGGGGGAAGAAGTATTTCATTACCTGGCACTTCTTGAAAATCAGACCAACAAGACATTAAAGTGTCTTCCCTTTGACAATGGTCGGGAATATGTGTCCCAAGCCTTTGAGGAGTTTTGTGACACCAAAGGGATTAAAAGGGAACTCACCGCTCCTCATAATCCATCCCAAAATGGTATTGCAAAGCGTATGAATAGGACCATTCAAGACAAGTTCCGTACAATGTTGTCACATGTTGCTTTACCTCATGGATTTTGGACAGAGGTTGTTATGACAACCGTACACTTGATTAATCGATCACCAAATAGGTCTTTGGGGGAGGGGGGGGGGGGGGGGGAAGTCCCCGAAGAAGCGTGGTCGGGCAAGCCAGCTTCATATGCTTACTTAAGAGTGTTTGGCTGTGAGGCCTTTGTGCACATTCACAAGGAAGAATGCAGTAAACTTGAGCCAAAGTCATGGAAATGTATTTTCCTAGGATATGGTGATGAAGGTGAGATGGGGTATCGATTATGGGATCCCGAGAAAAGAAAAGTAGTATGCAGAAATGATGCTATCTTTCAGGAAGATTGCATGCATAAACAGTTCGAAAAGACAGAGCAGGTCAGAAAGGTTGTATTCTGGGAGGATGTACCGATTGGACAGCAAAGAATGCCCCTTAGACAGCAGCAAATAACTGTTGTAAATCCCCCTGAAAATGCAGGGAATGATGCTGAAAATGATCAGTAAGATCTTACCCACCACAAATTCAACAAGAACAGATGCCTTTGGAACCAGCTGTACAACATATTGAATTTTCAGAACAGCAAGCTGTTAATGCAGATTTGTAGGTTGAACAACCACCAAATCTTGACCCTAGGATCCATAGGTTGACCAGAGTGCAAAGACAGCCAGATAGGTTTGTTGTTGGTGTCAATTATGGGGCTTCAGGATACCTGAAGTAGACAATACTAGTTAATTAGGTTTGTTCCTGGTGTCAATTATGGGGCACAGAGGATTTGTGTATCTGCTTTGGTAAGCAGAAGCCATCTGTTGTTGGGTTTACCGATGTAGACTATGCTGGCCATCCTGATTGCATGAAGTCTACTTCAAGATATGTGTTCACGTTCACGGGAGGAGCAATCTCTTGGATATCCAAGTTGCAAAAGTGTGTTGTGTTGTCTACTATAGAGGCATAGTATGTGACTGCCACTGAGGCATGCAAAGAGGCTTTATGGCTTTCACGTCTGGTGAGAGAGCTTGGTATTATAGATGTTCCTATCTATCCTCCATTGTGAGAGTCAGAGTGCTATCA
Organism: Lygodium microphyllum; assembly: GCF_053477565.2. Taxonomy (NCBI): domain Eukaryota; kingdom Viridiplantae; phylum Streptophyta; class Polypodiopsida; order Schizaeales; family Lygodiaceae; genus Lygodium; species Lygodium microphyllum. Next base: position 101,136,026 of record NC_141157.1, read on the forward strand.
TGCTAGCATGGAATCGTGTCTTTCACGTAAAGACAAAGCATATATAGGTGAAGTATCATTTTATTAGGGATGTACTTGATAGCAAGAGCATTGAGCTTGTCAAGGTATATACAGATGATAACCTTGTAGACCTTCTCACGAAGGGTCTTCCAGTAGAGCAGTTTGCTCAATGCCACAAGATGATGGGGGTTGGAGAGTATATGTGTATTTCAGCTTTGTACATACATGGACTTAGCTTATTCTTTTCTCTACCTTTAGGCATATTGCCTTTAGGTGGGAGGTGGTTGGGAATAATGTCACGAGGACGTGAAAATTTGATGCTTTGCTTATGTTTAATTGACATTTGATTAAAGGATTAATCAAATGTGCAATTAAAAGATGCACGTGTTGCACATGTGAGGTGCAAGCTACTTTTTTTACAGTTGAAGGCCCAAGGACCCTGTGAAAAAGATGGGGTCAAAGGCAAAAGTTGTAACAAGTTACACTTGTTAGATTCTAGGTGAATTTTGGTGTCAGTTTGCCCCTAGGACCATTAATTGGCCATTAAGTGTCAGTGGGGTGACACTAGGGACTAGGCATTAATTAATGGATTAATGCTTGTCCAAGGGTCAATTAATGCATGGGACCACTTTGGGTTGCAAATGGCCTAGCCAATTAATTTTTGGATGGGCAAGGTCAATTTTCTGGGCATGGATTAAGGGTTGAATTAATATTCAGAATTAATTAATTATGAAAATTAATTAAATGGTTGGAAATTGCTGAAAATGGATTAAGAAAGTTGCCACTTGGCAAAACTTTCCCATGCAAGTAGGGGAAAGGCTAAATAGGGTTGAAGGGAGAGGGAAATCTCGTTTTTTCATTTTGGAGCTGTTGGGAAGAGGTGTTGGTGGACTATTGCTACCAGCTTTTGGGGCCATTTCCCAGCCATTGGAGACCATTTTGGTGATGGAGATTGCATATTCTTGACCTTGGGAAGCTGGCAATTGCTGCTGATGCACTTTCTCCTAAAGATCACAGTCTCTGATGCTCCTATTGTTGTTGGTGCATCCGTTTGGGGCTGGTACAGTAGGGCAGCAGCTGATTTTGATCAGTTCTTCGCGACAAATCTCAGAATTTTCTCTCTCTGCAGCATTCTCTAATCTCCTTCAGCCTATGCTCAGCTGTTAATAGAAATTAGGGTTTAGCAGACATCTTGGGATCCGTGCCAGTGATTGAAGGCTCAAGGGATTGAAATCAGTAGGTGATAATTGAAGATTATCAAGGGAATTCAGGAGTCAACCCATCCCAAATTGATTTGGGGCAGCATTTGGCCAGCCAAGGGTCAAATTGAAGAAGAAGTCCTGGGTGAATGAAGGGGCAAATGACCCAAAAGACTTGCTGGTCATTTATGACAGCAAGAGCAATTGGTTAGCAGGAGGAGATTGAAGAATCTCTAGTCGTACTCCTTCCAATTGAATGGAAGCTAAAGAAATACCGCAAGGGGCGCCAATTTTGGGGTCAACAGGGTGTCTACTGTCTAAGAATGTTATGGTAAAGTGTGTATTTCATTTTATGTGCATTTATTTATTGCTGTAATTAACTCTTAAATCAAGTTATCACCACCCATTCCAAGAAGGAAGGCTGGTTTCAAATAAAGGCTCAGCGTGCCTTTTACGGTGTTCGGGTGTGAACACATCCTTACACTCTTGTACTTTATATATTATCTAAACCTAAAGTGGTACACCCGTCATTGTACCAAATATTGATTGTGTGGTGCTCTCACTCTTGCTACTCACTCTTTTCTACTATTCTTTCTGCACTCAGTCTGCATAGCAGTCAGTCTCGATCCTAGCTAGGCTATCAAACTAGAGGTCTTGACTCCTTGAGCTCCCAAGACTAGCATTGGCAAGATTGAGGAGCTCTATGGTGAGCCCCTCCTTTTACAGGTGTTGGAGGGCGGCCAAGGATCTTCTAGAATGTTCTATGATGGCATCCTTGATGATGTAGGCGATGACATGGCATATCTTCTAGAAGGTTCTATGATGACATGGCAAGGGTGGGCTTGTATGGTTGGCTTGAGGATGTTCTGTTAAGGGTGCATTCGCATGGGGTGTGGATTCATATGGCATGAGCAAAAATTAATATGTAGACTTGATCATGGCATGTCCATGATAGATGGATTATGCACTCAAGCTGTCTGAGACCTTGTATAAGGGTTTGTTTTTGTTGGATACCTATGATGCATAGTCTCATGATGCTCTGGCAGCCACTACTCTATTGTTTGCTATGCAGAATGTAGAGCTATGGCATGCCCACTATGGACATATGAGTTTTGGGAGCTTGATGACCCTTTAGAGGTGTCATATGGTAGATACATTGCCTGTAGTGGAGACTCCACCTCCTCATGCATACGAGGGATGTATTTTGGGCAAGATGCACATATTTACCTTCAAATAGGATGGTGTAGTGCGTGCTGTCTGGAAATTGCAGCTTATTCACTCTGATGTTTGTGGTCCCATGAGGACACATGCACTTGGAGGTCATATTTTCTTTGCTACATTTATTGATGAGTACTCTCGGTATACATGGGTGTTTGGGCTGAAAGCAGAATCTAATGTGTTTATGCATTTTAAACATATTGTTGCAAAGCTTGAGGTTAAAACCTGCTTGAAAGTGTAGACACTTTGCATGGATAGGGGGGGGGGGGGGAGGGAGTACATGTCTCATGCTTTTGAGACATATTTGCTTGATTATGGCATTACGTATCAAGCCACTGTTAGAATGACTCCTCAGTAGAATGGTGTTACTAAAAGGAAGAATCGCACTCTTATGGGGATGACTCGTTGTATGCTCAAAAGCAAGAGATTGCCTTATAAATTTTGGTTAGAAGGTCTTTAGTGTGCAAATCATGTGTTGAATCATGTACCCACTAAGGCACTGAAGACTATCACCCCCTTTGAAGCTTGGCATGGCAAGAAACCCAAGGTTGACTACTTTTGGGTGTTTGGTTGCATAGCCTATGCACATATTCCGAAAGAGCTTCGTAGAAAGCGTGATGACAAGGTTGTAAAATGCATATTTATTGGCTACAGTTCGAAAAGCAAGGGCCATTGCTTGTATGACCCATGGACAAAGAAAGTTTTTGTCAGTATGGATGTCATATTTGCTGAAAATGCTGCATTTTCACATGATCAGTTTCAAATAGCAGCCACCCATGACATTGATGATGTCTTTGAGGGTCTCTTACCACTTTCTTTGGAGTCCGTACCTGCTGTGAATGGCCGGATAGACATAATATAGCAAGTTGTTGTTGCACCATATGCACCTAAATAGTAGGGTATTGATGATGGTTTGCCACATGTAGTGGAAGATGCAGTACGACATGAAAGTGCTGCTATAAATGTAGCAAAATTAGTCCCGAAATGGTTGTTACAAACTCTCCAGGAGAGTAACGTGAATGCTCCTTTAGCTCAATGCACTAGAAGGGCTGCTAGACATACAACACATAATGCAGGGGGAGCTCGTTTGGTTGATTTTACGGAAGTAGATGATGGTGATGAGCATGTATTTATAAGCTCGCTGTTGGATGATGATGCGCCTATTTCCTTGGACGAACCTTAGCAAGATGTGATGTGGATGTGCAAGGATCGAGATAGAGTGTAGATCAGGTATAGTGTAGAGTTCAGAGTAGAGAGAGTGAGCAGAAAGAGTGAGAGTACGACACACAAAGTGTTTGGTACAATGACTCGTACCACTTTAGGTTTTTGATTATATATATATAAGTACAAGTGTAAGGGTACGTGCACACCCGAACACTATAAAAGGCATGGTGAGCCTTTATTTCCAACAACCTCCTACCTAAAGGCAAGGTGCTCGAAGGTAGAGAAAAGAATCAACTAAGTCTATGTATGTACAAAGATGAAATACATATATACCATCCACTTGGATATCCAAGAGATTGCTCCCCCCGTGAACCTGAACACATATCTTGAAGTAGACTTCTTGCAATCAGGATGACCAGCATAGTTTGCATCCGTGAAGCAAACAACATATGATATCTGCTTACCAAAGTAGATACATAAATCCTTTGTGCCCTTAAGGTATCTCATGATAGGATATGCCATGTACTTGCTAACCACTCCCACCGCAAATGCAATGTCAGGTTGTGTAGCAACCATAGTGTACATCAAGCTACCAATAGCTGAAGCATAAGGTATCTTGGCCATTTCAGCCTTTCCATCATCAAATGTAGGGCTATCATCTGCACCAAGTTTCACATATGGAGGCAATGGTACACCAATGGCTCCCCCCCCCTCCACATTGAAACGCTACAAAACCTTAGTAACATACTCCTGCTGAGACCGATAGAGAAGACCCTTCGATCTGTCCTTGAGTATACACATGCCAAGAATGTGATTGGCCTCACCAAGTTCCATCATATCAAAGCTACTGTATAAACTTTGCTTCAAGGAGTCCAAGGTATGAACATCCTTGCCTGCAATTAGTATGTCATACACATACAAAACCAAGAGATTAGGCTGCCATCTGCTGCCTTCTTGATCTATAAGGAGTGATCAACTTGAGAGTGCGATGGAATCCCTAAGATTGCATAAATGTATGAAATTTATGATACCATTCTGGTGGTGCCTATTTCAGCCCGTACAAACTCTTGTTGAGTTTACATACCATGTGCTCTTTCCCCGTTGCAACAAAACCCTGAGGTTGATGCATATAGATCTCCTCATGTAGATCACCATGTAAGAAAGCTGTTTTACATTCATCTGTATGAGTTCCATATCTTCAGATGCAACCAAGCCCAAGATGGTTTGCAAAGTAGTCATTTTGACTACAAGAGAATATATTTCATCAAAATCAATTCCATGTTTTTGCTTGTACCCTTAAGCAACTGGTCGTGCAGGTACAAAGCATGGTTAGTAGCAAAAGGCTATGCATAGATAATGAAGGGACTTTTGCTGCTCCATCCCGTATGAGTAGGGTGAGATGTGTTATTGCTATGGCTGCAAATTATGGTTGGAAGGTACATCGGTTGGAGAGTAAGACAACATTCTTGAATGGGGATTTGCATAAGGATGTTTATGTGTGACAACCTCTAGGGTTTGTGGTTAAGGGGAAAGAGCACATGGTATGCAAGCTAAACAAAGCTCTTTATGGTCTCAAACAGGCTCCTCGTGCATGGTACTCTAAAATTGATGCATATTTGGCTAGCAAAGGGTTCAAAAACAGTCCAACTGCTCCCACTCTATATATTAAGAATGAAGGGGGGGGGGGGGGGACTTGCTGATTATCATTCTTTATGTAGATGACATGCTGGTCACAGAACCTTCGGAATAAAAAATTGCAGATTTCAAGGCTGAATTGAAACATTGATTTGCTATGTCAAATATGGGTTGTCTACAATATTATTTGGGGATTCAGTTCACCCAAAATCAGCATATTATCATCATGTCACAATCATAGTATGTGGATAAGTTGTTACATAGGTTTAATATGCAGGATTACAAACCTTTGTGCACTCCTATGGAGCCAGGCTTAAAGCTGTCTATGCATGATAGTGAAGAGATGTTTGATGTTGCAATTTACAGCCATTGTTGGCTGTCTTATTTATCTTTGCAACGCACGCCTTGACATTCTATATGCCATATCTCAGGTGAGCAGGTATATGCATAGCCCACGGATAATACATTGGCAAGTTGTTAAGCGGATCTTCAGATACTTGCAAGGTACTCAGTCATATGCATTATTATTTCCAACGGGGGGAGACTTGCAATTACAGGCTTATAGTGATTCAGATTGGGTCGGCGATGTAGACACTAGGCAGTCTACTAGTGGACATTGTTTCTTTTTGGGCCGTTCATGCATTTCATGGCTAAGCAAGAAACAACCTACAGTGGCAATCTCGTCTTGTGAGGCTGAGTACAGGGCAGCCTTCATGGCAACAATGGAATGTGTATGGTTGTGCAGATTGTTGTGACTGATCTATATTTACCATTGAAGGGTCCTACACCCATTCTTTTTGACAATCAAAGTGCTACTGCAGTGGCGCGAAATCCTATGTTTCATGCTCACACGAAACAGATTGAGGTGCATTACCATTATGTCAGAGAGAGATGCTATGCAGGAGAGATCAACTTGATGTATATTCCTGCACATGAAAATGTTGGAGATATTTTCACCAAGGCACTACCTCGTGAGAAGTTTGAGGCTTTTCGCAAGTCCTCAAACTTGCTACCCTTTGGTGGTTGATCATTTCTGTACTTTACTACATTGGCACTATAGGGGGGTATTAGAATTTGCCAATTCTATGGGCAGTGCCCAATGTTTTAGTCTTTAGTTCTTTTTCAGTTCTTAGTGTGAACACAACTAAAGTTATAAGTTGTGTCACCACTCTTAGAGTTAGAGTTAGAGTTAGTTAACTCTAGTTGAGTTAGAGCCAGGTCTATCTTTAGGCCTATCTTATACTTTTCATTCTCATTCTTTCAGCTCAACAAGTACACTCTACTCTTTTTCTTCAACACACTCTCATTCTCTCTTTTGTTTCCTCTATAGCTGGCTGCCATTTTCCAACACTTTGGAGGAAGGTCATTGGGGTTAGGTGGATCTATAGGACCAAATTTTAGGCTGATGACACCTTGGACGAGCACAAAGCCAAGCTTGTTACCAAGTGTTTTGCTCAGAACCGACTTAGACTATGTAGAGACCTTTGCCTCCGCAACCTGTATGTCTACCATTAGGTTGATTTTGGCATTGGTAGCTCATCATAGGTGGCATATTTATTAGATGGATGCCAAGTTTACGTTCTTGAATGGTGATCTTCAAGAGGAGATTTATGTGGAGCAGCCACTTGGTTTTCGTGTCCTAGAATCAAAGGATCATGTTTATTGCTTATGGAAGGCCCTCTATGGCTTGGAGCAAGCACCCTAACCTTGGTATCAACAGACCACTTCTTTCTTGACCACAGCTTCCGGTGGTTTGATTACGACCTCAACTTCTATTTTAGATTGTTTGATGATTGGCGACAAGATATGTCATTTTTCTTCAGTTTCCTTGCAAGTCATTTAAACCATTTGTTCTTGTAGGCATGTTGTACTTTGAATTTGTGTTCTAGTAATTAATACAATTACCTTTCATAGAGAGAGAGAGAGAGAGAGAGAGAGAGAGAGAGAGAGAGAGAGAGAGCTCAATGGTTTGAGATTTTTTAGGTGAATGAATTGGTAAACCGGTTTGAAAGATGCCAAGATGTGCTAAATAACCTTTCAACCACCTTAAATCCAACCATGGTAAGATGCAAGCCTTTTGATATTCTTTCATTATTTGAATTGCATTGTTTTTTTGTATTTGAATGTGGAGGGATATTTATTTACAAGTTTATCTTGTCAAATCTATTAACTATCAAATCTTTATTTATATATGTGGTCAACTATTACATTCTATCCATTAGTTCATAAGAACTTGTCCATCCTATGGTACCAAGACCTCGGCGCTTGCTTCAGCCCATAAAGAGCTTTCTTCAAGTGAAATACCTTGTCAATCCGGTTAGTGGAAGAAAAGTTGGGAGGTTGCTCCACATAGACTTCCTCCTCCAAATAACCATTCAGAAAGGCACTTTTGATGTCCATTTGATAGATTGGCCAATCATGGTGAGTGGCGAGTGCAACCAATAGATGAAAAGATGTCAACCGAGCAGTCGTGCCTTGTATTTGTCTAAAGTACCATCAGCTTGGTCCTAAAGATCCACTTCGTCTTGATGACCTTCTTGTGACTAGGATGATCCACTTCGGTCAATACTGTCTAGTTCCTTTTTCATGGTCTCATGCCATAGAGGGTCTTGAAGAGCCTCTTGCCAACTGTCTGGCTCAAAATGTGCAATGTAATCAGCTGTAAACAACGATGTATATGAAGCATGAGGGGCGAGCCGAGCAGACCTTCTAGGGCCCTTCGGAGTGAGATCCAGTGGAAGGATCCCCAAATCCCGCATGGTTTGTTGATACTAGTGAGGTAACATGTATCGTGGTTGGAGGCTTGGGAGCTTAAGTATTTGCAGGAAGATTAGAAGTGAGTAGTAGATCCGGCTTAGTAGGCATGATCTCAAATGATGTGAGTGAAGGGGAGGACGAAGAGTCCAGTGTAGAGGATTGTACGATGTCCCTCTTATCAAAGACGACATCCCTCCTAACGATCACCTTGTTCGTTCGAGGATCAAACAAATGATAGGCTTTCGCTTTAGAAGAATAGCTCACAAAAATCAAGAGATGAGCTCGAGGGGTGAGCTTTCCTATTTGATTTTCAAGAGGCTTGACTATCGAAAACTTTAAAGTTAGAAATAACAAGCCGAGAGCCAAAGAATCCTCATATAGAGTCTTTCTAGGGACCACTGAAACTAGCCTTCTTGGAAAGGGCGGTAACTTCCTAATTTAGTACTTAACTACAACAATCAACAAATGAATATAACTTTAAATGCACATATTACCTTAATAATCTTGGACATTGGACACCTTGTTGGCCCCAAAACTAGTGTCCCTTTCAGTATTTCTTTAACTTGATTGCTAACGGAATGAGTACAAGCTGAAATTCACAATCTTCTTTGCTATTCCAAAAAGCCTCTTTGTTGTAGCAATAATCAACAATCAATTCAGGCCAATTGCCCCTTGATTTTTCACCTAGGACTTGCACAAATGGAACCATCAATTGGACAAATGCTTCCCCAAATTACAATGAATGGGCTGGCATCTGAATTCCCTGACAATTACATAAATTTCAGGTACTCAATTCAGTGTGCAATGCCTTCACCAATTGGCATGGGTTCCGAGGTGGCTGTCAAACCCTAATTTCTGCAGAAATTTAGGATTTACAGCAGAGAGCTCTCTGTTGCCCACAAAATTTGGCTGAGATCTGGTTAAAATGACTGAGAAATGCTGAGATCTCTTGAGAATGGGTTGAACAAGGTGAGAGAAAGCAAAGATGAGAGAGAAATCTGATTTTCTTCGCAAGAAAACCCTAAATTTTGCGTGCTGCCTGCTCCAGCGTGTATTTAATACAGTTGCCTACTACCAAGCACCTCCAAAATGCTGTCACTCGATCAACAATTCTGTTGCTAGCCCCTAGAAGGTGACTCCTTGCTGTCCCTTCCTTGCTGAGGCCCCTAGATGGCTATCTTTTGCAGCAAGTTGTTGTTCTTTGATCAGAAAATGGACCAGCAGCTGTCTCTCTCTCTCTCTCTCTCTCTCTCTCCCCCCCAAGTTGTAAATTGATTGAATGGCTGAGACCCAACCCCCAAAAACGTTTTCTGTATGGGCATTTTTGCCAAGTAGTAGCCTTCTAAACCCATTTTTCAGCATTATCCAGCCATTTAATTAAAATTTTTAATTAAATAATCTTGGAAATTAATTTTAGCCCTTTTGACCTTGCCCAAAATTAAATGTGTCCATCGATAACTAAATTGGCTAGGCCATTTGCAACCTGGAGTGGCCCCCAATCTCTATTCATCCTTAGACTGGCATTAATTAATTAATTAATGCTAGTCCCTAGTGAACTAACCCCCAAAGCCTAGTTGGCATAACTTATCATAACTTTTGCCGTTGACATCCATTGCATCCTCGGGGTCCTTGGCCTGTTACCATGAAATAATTGCCATGTGCATCACATGTGCTAAACAAACTTGCACATTTGATCAATAACTTAGTCAAATATTATCAACAAGATTAAATTAGCTCAAAATTTCATGTCCTCATGATTTCCCAATTGCTGCAGTTGGGCATTGGTTGAGGATGTATACTGAAGTATTAACAGCATCGACCCAAAGGTGCTCAGGAAGCTCTGCTGCGAACAGCATAGAGTGTGTCATATTCAAGATAGTCTGGTTCCTACGCTCTACGACTTCATTTTGTGCATGGGAGTTGATAGAGGGGAGCTGGTGTGCAATGCCTTGCTCCTCTAGAAACTCACAAAAATCGTGGGAGGTAAGCTCACCACTAGAGTCATTCCTCATAGTATCCACACGATGACTAGTCTGGTTATGGATTAGCAATACCCAAGCACTGAAATAAGTAAAAGTATCAGACTTGTGCTTGAGGAAGTGCACCCACATGTATCTAGAGAAATCATCCACTATCCAAAAGAGGTACAATGCACCATTTAAGGTGGCAATGTATGTGGGATCACAAAGATCTACATTAATGAGCCTAAGGGCTTCCGCAGCTGGAGTGATAGATTACTGAGGAAAGGGTGTATTATGCTGCTTACCTAGTTGACATGCTTTACAGACCTCTTGAGATAGTTTTAGGTATAAAAGGCCCTCAACCATCCCCTGATGTGACAGCTCATAAAGAGAGTCGTAGCCAAGATGTCCTAAGTGAAAATGCCAAAGACACTTAGAGTTCGTGGGCTCTCGTATAGTAGCCAAAGCTTGGAAGCGATGGGACTCCGAATTATCGATAGTCGGCTCGGTAAGAAAGTGGGTCATGTGGTAAAGGCCATTAGGCTGTGTCTTGTTGCGAGCAATCACTAAACTAGTCTGAGAGTCTAGGACCTTGACTGTGGTTGGTGTGATGAAATCTGCTTGCCCCAACTGGCAAAGCTACTAAATAGACAACAAGTTCACCACAAGCTGGGGATGTGATAGACAAATGAAGCGAGATAGGAACCCAGGTCAGTGGAAAAATTGACGCGGCCTTAGGCTTGAATCGTGACTGAGGAGTTGTTTCCTACGCAGACACTCCCGGTTGTAGATGCTCGGGAAATAAGAATGTCCGCTCTAGGAGTCATGTGCTGGGTAGCTCCACTGTCCACAAGCCAAACAAGTACTCACGTGCTCGGTTGTGACGAGCAAGCCTGTAGGCACCTCATCAGGAGGCAACTCACAGATATGAACAAGATTCGCATTTGATGTCTCTAAGGAGATGATGTGGGCCTCGGCAGACCAATGAGACAAACCCTTTGGAGTTGAGTAGTTTGCCGACTGTGATGACGGACTGGTAGTAGTGTAGGTCTAGCCTCTCCACTACCCTTGCTAAGGGTTGCTATCACCCTGCTTTCCTTGTTGGGGTTTACCCGATTGGGGTGTGGGGGTTTGATTCTTAGATTTTGGCTATGTGCCTTTTGCCTTGGATCGACACTTGTCGTCATAATGGCTAGCCTTTTGACAAGGTTGACAATACCTATTCTTTTTAGGTACATTTTGCCATCCTGGTCTCTAAGGAGATGATGTGGGCCTCGGTAGACCAATTAGACAAACCCTCTGGAGTTGAGTAGTTCGCTGATTGTGATGACGGACTGGTGGTAGTGTGGGTCTAGTCTCTCCACTGCCCTTGCTGAGGGTTGCCACCACCTTGTTTCCCTTGTTGGGGTTTACTTGATTGGGGTGGCAAGGTCTAATTCTTAGATTTTGGTTGTGTGCCTCTTGTCTTAAATCGACACTCGTCGTCATAATGGCCAGCTTTTTGACAAGGCTGACAATACCTATTCTTTTTAGGTACATTCTGCCATCCTAGTCTCTAAGGAGACGATGTGGGCCTCGGCAAACCAATTAGACAAACCCTCTGGAGTTGAGTAGTTCACCGATTGTGATGATGGATTGGTAGCAGTGTGAGTCTAGCCTCTGCCCTTGTTGAGGGTTGCCACCACCTTGCTTCCCTTGTTGGGGTTTACCCGACTGGGGTGCGGGGGTCTAATTCTTAGATTTTGGCTGTGTATCTCTTACCTTAAATCGACACTCGTCGTCATAATGGCTAGCCTTTTGACAATGTTGACAATACTTGTTCTTTTTAGGTACATTCTGCCATCCTGGTTTAAGTGTGGATTGATTGTTTCCTTGGGATTCACTAGCTCTATTTTGATTTTCATTTTGATTTGAGTTTTGTGAGCCCTTGCCCTGCTGCTCCCTTTGAGAAGATGCAACAAGAGTCCCCTCTATCGAGGATGTGTTATGAAATTGATTGAATAACTGTGCGTAGTGCAACAGTTGACACTTAAACTCATAAAATGTGGGCATCTGAGGCTATGAAATCACTTGCTGCACAAAATGGAAATATTTTCTTGGTAGCTTGTTAAGAAATAGGGTAACCTGATCATTAGAGGACTTAGGAGTGTCAGAGTGAAGCAATGCGGAAGTGAATGACCTTGACAAAGAGCGAACAGAGAGAGAAGAGAGAGAGAGAGAAAGAGCCAGTGAAACACAGAAAATCTGTAGTGAAGAATGCCATATAAGGATGCAGAGAGAATATCTGCGTACGTCTCCGCCTTGAGGACTTCGATCTCAGTCATCCCTGAGTGCTGTCTCTGTCACCAGCAGGCTGAAATCTGTCAGATACAAGTATACAAGACTGTTGGAAACTCAGCCTTATAAAGGCTGAAAAGAATGCCTGAAAAATACCTGAAATAATCAAGTTGGCTGCATTTAATGCAGCCAACTGTAGTCGGATGGACAGTTAGACTACTGCCATGTGGCAAAACTGCCACATGGCATTGCTGATGTGGCAGGAGATGACTCTCAACACCCCCTCTGAGAGCCTGGACAAGGCAGCAGATGGAGGGATCTGGAATGTCGATGAAGTAAAGCCTGGGGAAGTGCCTTTCTAAACAAATCTGCAAGATTGTCTTCAGTCTTACAATACTCCACATCAGTGGTTGCATCCAAAAGCTTCTCCCTGATGAAGTGATACTGGATCTCTATGTGCTTCATCCGGACATGGAATACGGGTTTCTGTGCCAAGGCAATGCAACTCTCATTGTTGCACCACAAGATAGTAGGACAAGTTTGGGGGCAGCCAAGCTCCTCCAACAACCACCGAAGCCACACAGTCTCACATGTGGTAGAAGAGGCAGCCCGATACTCTACCTCGGTCGAAGATACGGCTACCGTGGGCTGCTTCTTGCTACTCCAAGAGAATAGCACTAGCACCCAAGGTAAAACAATTACTTGTAGTAGACCGCCTTTGATCCACATCGCCAGCCCAATGTGAATCACTCCAACATGCAAGAACAAGATCAGAAGCACCTATAGCTGGTGGATAGAAAATCTTGAGGTTGGATGAAACCGGCCTGTTCACTGGAAAGGGCGGTAGTGTACAACCAAAATATATAAATGCTTTCACCCAATTCACAGTCGCCCACTTTACCTGAACTTAAAGACACAGAACCAAGAAGAAATACAGGAAGCTAGAATGCTCTTGTTGCGACACAGACACCCTGTTGGCCCCTAAGTCAGGCGCCCCTTGCGGTATTTCTTTATTCATTAACAAAGGGATAATCCCACTATAACTTGCCTACAAGCTGTCCCTGTACAAAGTGGAGAAGGAAACACAGTTCCAACCCGATTTCGACAGCATAACGGCAGTACAACTTGACCTGGTCATTATCCCTACTCAATAGGTGCCTATAACTTGCCTACAAGCTGTCCCTGTACAAAGTGGAGAAGGAAACACAATTCCAACCCGATTTCGACAGCATAACGGCAGTACAACTTGACCTGGTCATTATCCCTAAACACACTCAATGAAGTGCCTGGTAAGAAATTCAGCACGCTGAATTTTCTGGTTTTTGTCTTTAAACTGCTCCAAAATACATGTATAGTGTCCCTGGAGCTTCCTTGAAGCTTCTGGAGCAAATAGACACCAAAAATGTCCAAAAACCTAAACCTACAAAAATATACAGCAGGCTGTAATTTCCTGTTTTGGGCCATGTTTTACCTGCCAATCACTTGTGTGCATAGCCAGCGGGCTCCCGCACCTTATGGACCACTTGCCCTTTGCATCCTGCGAGATTTCACGCGAGAAATCTCAGGAAAACAGCGTTTTCCACACAAGTATCTGCTTGGGAATGCAATTAGCAAACCCTGTACCTGTTCAAGAGGCTCTTGCCTCGGCAATTATGCATAAACCCACAACAGTGTACATGATCCATCTGATCAGCCCACAACACTGTACATAATCCATCTGCTCAGATAAGGAGAGAGTGACCTAGGAGGAGCAAGCTCAACCTCAGTACATGAGTCAGAGATGAAGAAGTACCCTCCATAGCTGATGTATTTGCAACAATCTGCCCTCAGCCCCATGAGTTCCATGCTCCAATTTGCCCCTCATGCATTGAAACTCGTTTTTGTGCTGCTCTCTCTCTCTTTTTTTTTTCGTAAAAGGTAATTGTATTAATTACGAAAAAAGTACAAGATTACATGATTACACGAGTACAAGAGGCACGAGGGCCGTAGGCCAACGTGTGGGAAATCCCCGGACTAGGGTACTAAAAAGTGCTCTCTCTCTCTCTCTCTCTCTCTCTCTCTCTTTTGGGAATTTATGCCCAAATTGTGACACATGGCATACATGTAACAATTTTCCTGTTTAAACCTTTCGGTCTAAAATTCTCTATGATCGGTGCAAAATTTGACCTCGGCACAGACCAGAGAATTAATCCTGGTGCAAAAACGAAGATAATGACGCGAACAGATTCTGGGGTCCAAAAATAGTAACTCCCTAAATTTTAGGAGCCGCTTCCATTGCATCCCCACTAGTCTTCTAACCATCTTTGTAGACTATGGCTACATCCAAATTTGCAATGTAGCTCAATTGAAAGTGAATTTCCACTGATGACCCCACATGGACTAATCTCTTCCAGATTTGTCCATCTTCACTTTGAACTAGTCTCTTCCAGGCTAGTTCTTCAACACACTTGTCCATATACACTTTCACAAGTCTCTTCTAGGCTTGTCAATCTACAGTGCCATCAGTCTCTTCCAGACTTGTATTGGACCTTAATTGTCCAGTCTTGACTCACTGGACATTCCTGTCCGTTTCACATACTGGCCATGCAACTCAGGCGTTTAGATTTCAAGAGGGATCCTTCCAAAAAAGAAAAACCGAATAAAGTAGTAATAAAGAAATCAGCAAAAAAGTAATAGTTGTCACAGTCTTGTGACATACCTCCCTCTTGAAATCGCTAACGTCCTCGTTTGCATGAATGTCATACATGCTTCCAGCTAACCCAGTGAACTTACACTTGTCACCACATGTACAACACATACATGCTATCGGTCAATATTGTGTACTGAACACACTGTTAACACATGTATGTTCTAACTGTGAAACATGGCAGACTATCATCATGTGACTCCACATCACTGTTTCCAGATATAGTGGCCGGTACATCA
Source organism: Lygodium microphyllum (assembly GCF_053477565.2). Taxonomy (NCBI): domain Eukaryota; kingdom Viridiplantae; phylum Streptophyta; class Polypodiopsida; order Schizaeales; family Lygodiaceae; genus Lygodium; species Lygodium microphyllum. The sequence goes on from NC_141157.1 coordinate 101,151,162, forward strand.
CAATGATATCCCCATAGTGGCAGATTCTCATTTGATGACTCCACATCACCTTGACTAGAGATCTAGTGGCCGGTACATCAAAATGATATCCCCACTGAGTCAATTCACAGAACACATGCCCGATCGAGTAACCATTGTTACAACATGTATTCAATTCAATAGAAGTAAAAACTGTATTCTTGCAAGCAATACTTACTTCTTTAACACTGAGAAAACCATATGGACACAATAAGTGTTAACCTGTACAAAATCTGTTTCTGTACATAATTTCTTTCTTGAGCAATTGTCACTTTGACAATCTATTTCAGCTTTAGAGATACAAGGGGTCAAGGTAGGTTGCAAGCGAAATACTTGAAGGTAAAGTTCCAACACATTAGGTGACTCTGCAAGTTCACCTTCGTCCGTCCACTTAGCATCTATAGCTGGATAGTTCTTGAACTTAATCAAATACCTTCTAGCAACCTTGCCTTTCACTTTCCTTTCCTTGTGTGCCAGTACCTGTTCTGGAACCAGAATTTCATCAAGTTCCTCAACTTCAGGCTGTTCCTCAACTGGCATATCTTCTGGCACATTACCCACATAGGGCTAAGAAGACTTACATGGAAAGCATTATGAATCTTCCAATTGTCAGGCAATTTCAGCCTATAGCTGACATCATTAATCTTCTCTGTTACTTGAAAAGGCCCATAGTATCGCATACTAAGCTTAGCGAAAAGACTTTCCTTGCCTTTTCGCTTCTTTAAGGGTGCCTTTTCAACCCGCAACAGTACCCAATCACGAAGTGAAAATAACAATTCACGACGGTGATGATCAACAGCTTTGTTTTGCTTTGCCTGAGTCCTTTCAAGGGCATGCTTAACTTTCTGATACATTTCATCCATACTCTACACATACTGATCTGCGTGAAAGATCTTATTCTTTGTATGCAAAATGGGAGGAACCCTTTTACCACCTTCAACAATTTCAAAAGGGGCTTTGCCTGTTGATGAATGCACAGTGTTATTGTATGCATACTCAACCAAAGGCAAATACTGCTCCCACTTTGAGTGCTCTGACACATAGCACTTAAGCAGATCCAAGATAGTAGAATTTGCCTCTTTTGACTGTCCATCAGTCTGTGGATGAAATGACGATGAGAACTTAAGTGTTGTGCCCATGTTCTTAAATATGCCTCTCCAGAATAGACTTGTCATCCGTGGATCACGGTCACTGACAATAGACTATGGCATACCATGATACTTGAAGACATTGCATATAAACAAACGTGCCATCAGATCTGGTTTTATCTTCTTCCTGACAGGAATGAAATGAGCATGTTTGCTAAACCTGCAAATAATAGTCCATATTCCATCATTTCTTGTCTGTGTCCTTGGAAGATCAAAGATAAAATCCATAGCTATGCTTTCCCATGGTTTATCTGGAATAGGCAATGGCTGTAAAAGCCTTGGTGCTTTTTGCCTGTCAAACTTGACCTTCTGGCAAATCAAACACCGCTGCACAAAAGCATCCATGTCTCTTCTTAAAGTAGGCCAATAAAAGAATGTCTCTACTGCTTTGACTGTTGCATCAATACCACGATGCCCTGTATACGATGGAGAATGACTTTGTGTCATAACTTTCCGTCTCAATGGCGTAGTCACACATAGTCTACCGTGCATCAACATGAAACCATCCTTGAGAAGATAATGCTCATGATGTTGTCCATTGACAAGCTGATCAAAGATCCTTGCAAAATCTTCATCATCAGCATACTGTTCCTTCATATCATCAAGCTCATGATGATAAGGAATTGACACAGCTGAAATTTGTGGCTTCCTTGACAAAGCATCAGCCACAACATTCTTTTTGCCTTCCACATGCACAATCTGAAAATGGAACATTGATTGCCCAACGCATATGCTTTTCTGACAGCTTAGTTTGAGTTAAGAAATAACGCAATGTCTGATGATTTGTCTGGACAACAAAATCTGCCCCAAGTAGGTAGTGTTTCCAACTAGAAAGCGCATGATCATAGCCAACAATTCTTTCTCATAGACCTGCATAGTCTTCTCTGGCCCTTGCAAGATTCAGCTTTCATAAGCCACTACCCGGCCATCTTGCATTAGCACTGCACCAATGCTATTGCCACACGCATCACACTGAACAACAAATGACTTCCTAAGATCTGGCAGAATGATCATTGGACTAGAAGTCATCTTTTCTTTAAGAAGATTAAAAGCTGAAATCTCTTTCTGTGCCCATTGGAAAGAGACTCCTTTCTTCTGTAAAGCATGTAAAGGTGAAACAATCTCTGCAAAATTGCGAATGAACCTCTTGTAGTAAGAACACAAACCCAGGAAGCTTTTAACATCATGGACAGTCTTCAAATCTGGCCATGTTCTAATTGCTTCAACCTTAGCAGGATCCATTCGGACACCATCCTTTGACACTATTGTGCCCCAGGAATTGGATTTCGTCCAAGAAGAACTCACTCTTCTTGCCATTGATAAGCAACCTATTACTGCGAAGCTCATCAAAGACTGCTTTCAAGTGTTCTCTGTGCTCGTGTTCATTCTTTCAAAAGACAATCACGTCATCAAAGAATGTACCAACAAACTGCCTGTATGGACAAAAAATCATGTCCATCATTCGATTAAATGTAGCAGGAGCATTAGTAAGTCCAAATGGCATTACCTAGAACTCATAGAGACCAAACGTAGTTCTAAATGCAGTCTTATGCACATCCTCTCGCTTAATCCTGATCTGATGGTATCCACTCTTCAAATCTATCCTGCTGAAAATTGACGCTCCTTCCAAACGGTCAAGGATGTCGTCAATTCTTGGAATGGGGAACCTGTTCTTGATGGTACTCTTGTTCAATGCACGATAATCTATGCACATGCGCCAAGAGCCATCCTTCTTTTGCACTAAGAGCATTGGTGAGCAAAAGGGAGATGAACTTGGCTGAATCAGCCCTTTTTCTAACAGCTCATTCACCTAGCTCAATATCTCTTTCTGTTGGGCTGCACTAACCCTATACGGAGGTCTATTTGGTGGGCTACTACCTGGCACCAAATCTATCGCATGATCCTCAGACCTCTCTGGTGGCAACTGTGATGGTAATGAGTCAGAAAAACAATCACTGAATTGAGACAAGAAAGCAGACCTGTCTCTATCTAACATAGAGAAATTTGACTCATCATTATCCTTGACATCACGTGCAAAAATCAAGTACGCAGAAAGATGATTCTTTATTACAGATGTAATGGTAGAAGCCGATACAACAGGTACATACTCTCCTTTAAGCTTCACATCAAGCACATGAGTCTTTCCCCTATGTTCCAAAGTCAGTGTCTTGTTAAAGGCATCCAACGCACCATGCTTTCTGAACATCCATGGCATTCCCAACAAGACATCACAGCCTTCAAGTGGCATGATATAAAATTCTTCTGCATCAACACAAGACTGTATATGAAGACGTAGCTTTCCAAGAATGGGTGTCACAGACTCTGAGTGGCCAGGACATGCCAACCCTGCCTTTGCTGTGTAGCCCATCTCATCTGCTCTGATGCCCAAAGTAGAAGCCAACTCTGGTGAGATAAAGTTTGCCTTAGCTCCAGGATCAAAGAAAATGAGTACATGTTGATCCCTAACTTTACCCCAAGCTCTGCAAAGCTCATTAGCATCCGAGTGTGGCTTGTCTCCCAGCATATCTGGCACTAAACCTGCTGAAGGTTTGGGCTTCTTTCCTTTCCTGTCCTCTTTATCATCATCAGCTGGTCTCTTATTCTTGTCCGGACAATTAGACGCAATATGACCAGTCTGCTCACAGATAAAGCACTTTCTCTCAGCCATTAAAGCCTTTTTCTCTTCAAGAGACTTGCGGACAAAAGGCTTCTTCTGGTCCTTTGACTGCTGTTCAAAGAACTTGGCTGGCTTCTTCTTGAACTGCCAAGGTTTACGTGTGCTTTGAGAAAACTGAGAAACCTGTTTACCAAATGGCTTCTTTGCTGAAAATTTCTCAGATTTGTCCTGTTTAATGCTGCCCCCAAAACCACTTGACTGTCCCAGCAATAATGCATTTCCTGTGCTGGCATTCTCAATTAACTGAGTCAAAGTGGCGACCTTTGTCTTTGTACAATAATTCCGGAGTTCCTTGGGCAGCCCGCAGCAGTATTTCTCTATTTGCTCGGTCAATGGCACAACCCTTTAAGAAGTAACTGGAAGCAAAGCCTCCCAAAACTTCTTGTTATAATCTTCCAGATCCTTGCATTTAGATGCATCCAAATTGTGCCAAGCTGACATAACATAGATCTCAAATTCATTGGTTAATCAAGCAGAAGCAAATACTTGCTTAAAGTAAGTCCAAGTGGCAGGAGCGTGTCCTTGCATCAACAGTGTACTCCACCATTGACTAGCATTGTCCTTAAGAAAGATGGTAGCTTTCCGAACCTTAGAAGGCTCTGTAAAGTTCCCTCCTGCAAATGCGGCATCAAACTGCTGTAAGAAAGAGAGAGAGCCTTAGTCCTATCTTCAAATCCTCGAAAGATGTCAAACTGTACGGCTGCACCACCTTCCTTGTATGGCTTTGGCTTCTCATGAGCCATCAAAGGGTTCGTAGGATATGCCTGTAACATAGGAACACTAACAGGTGGCATGGAAGTTGCCGGACCACTGACTACAGGGCTTGTAGACACAATACTTGCTTGCTGATTTTGATAATCAGCCATACCAAAAGTGCCCTGTGGCATGCCAAAACTGCCCTGAACTCCCTGAAATCCAGGCTGCATGCCTATATTGCCATACATGGGGTTTGGCATAAAACCTTGTGTACCCCCAAACACTGTTCCTGGTACATAAATCTGGTTTCCAGGCGCATAACCAGCCATACTCTGAAATACAGATCCACCTCCAAAGTACCCAAGATGTACAGAGGTCGGTGGGAAAACTTGTGGTAAAGCTTGAAAATTGCTTCCCTGTCCATTTAAGCCAACATTTGGCTGTTGTAAAGTGGTGAGCTGAACTGGCAATGCCTGTGTAACTAGCGTATCCGCCACCTGTTCCTGGACAGTCGGAACGAATCTTGGAGTCTCCATTGACTCCGCAAGCTGCCTTGGTGTTTCCACTGAATCTGCAGCATGCTTACCCTTATCCTGGATCTCTACTGGATCTGAAATCTTTGCAGATTGGCCAACTTGCTGTAAAGGAAGAGAGGGTTGCAAAAATGCCAAAAACCTTGGATTCTGCATCACTTGAGTAAACATACTCACAGCAGCAACTAATTGAGTCTTGAAAATGTCTTCATCCATAGAAGAAGCCGTAAGAACTTGTGGCTCAACCATAACAGGAGGAGTAACAAACTGTGGAGGTCTAGAAGACTCTCCCACCTCATGAACAACAGGGATCTCCTATGATGAAGACGCTTCCTCTTTGGTGTCTTCCTTTCTATCAGCCGTAATGCACAATTTTGTGTCTACACCCAAACAGACCTTGGCTCACTCTTTAGGGAAAAAGTGATTCATGTCCCGGCAATGGAACCATGAAACCGGCCTGTTCACACTGGAAAGGGCGGTAGTGTACAACCAAAATATATAAATGCTTTCACCCAATTCATAGTCGCCCACTTTACTTGAACTTAAAGACACAGAACCAAGAAGAAATATAGGAAGCTAGAATGCTGCTGTTGCAACACAGACACCCTGTTGGCCCGGCCCAGGCGCCCCTTGCGGTATTTCTTTATTCATTAACAAAGGGATAATCCCACTATAACCTGCCTACAAGCTGTCCCTGTACAAAGTGGAGAAGGAAACACAGTTCCAACCTGATTTCGACAGCATAACGGCAGTACAACTTGACATGGTCATTATCCCTACTCAATAGGTGCCTCCATACACCTAAACACACTCAATGAAGTGCCTGGTAAGAAATTCAGCGCGCTGAATTTTCTGGTTTTTGTCTTTAAACTGCTCCAAAATACACGTACAGTGTCCCTGGAGCTTCCTTGAAGCTTTTGGAGCAAATAAACACCAAAAATGTCCAAAAACCTAAACCTGCAAAATATACAGCAGGCTGTAATTTCCTGTTTTGGGCCCTGTTTTACCTGCCAATCACTTGTGTGCATAGCCAACGGGCTCCCGCACCTTATGGGCCACTTGCCCTTTGAATCCTGCAAGATTTCACGCGAGAAATCTCAGGAAAACAGCGTTTTCCACACAAGTATCTGCTTGGGAATGCAATTAGCAAACCCTGTACCTGTTCAAGAGGCTCTTGCCTCGGCAATTATGCATAAACCCACAACATTGTACATGATCCATCTGATCAGCCCACAACACTGTACATAATCCATCTACTCAGATAAGGAGAGAGTGACCTAGGAGGAGCAAGCTCAACCTCAGTACATGAGCCAAAGATGAAGAAGTACCCTCCATAGCTGATGTGTTTGCAGCAATCTGCCCTCAGCCCCATGAGTTCCATGCTCCAATCTGCCCCTCATGCATTGAAACTCGTTTTTGTGCTGCTCTCTCTCTCTCTTTTGGGAATTTATGCCCAAATTGTGACACATGGCATACATGTAACAATTTTCCTGTTTAAACCTTTCGGTCTAAAATTCTCTATGATCGGTGCAAAAATTGACCTCGGCACAGACCAGAGAATTAATCCTCGTGCAAAAACGAAGATAATGACGTGAATAGATTCTGGGGTCCAAAAATAGTAACTCCCTAAATTTTGGGAGCTGCTTCCATTGCATCCCCACTAGTCTTCTGACCATCTTTGCAGATTATGGCTACATCCAAATTTGCAATGTAGCTCAATTGAAAGTGAATTTCCACTGATGATCCCACATGGACTAATCTCTTGCAGATTTGTCTATCTTCACTTTGAACTAGTCTCTTCCAGGCTAGTTCTTCAACACACTTGTCCATATATACTTTCACAAGTATCTTCCAGGCTTGTCAATCTACAGTGCCATCAGTCTCTTCCAGACTTGTACTGGATCTTAATTGTCCAGTCTTGACTCACTGGACATTCCTGTCCGTTTCACATACTGGCCATACAACTCAGGCGTTTAGATTTCAAGAGGGATCCTTCCAAAAAAGAAAAACCGAATAAAGTAGTAATAAAGAAATCAACAAAAAGGTAATAGTTGTCACAGTCTTGTGACATCGGAGGTCCCTCTTAGAAATTTAAGTATCGTTTGAGAAGCCTGCCAATGCACGTGTTGAGGTGCACTCATGAACCCATCAAGAGACCCACAACAAAACATAGATCTGTTGAGGAGCCAAATCAATGATCCAATTAGTTGATGATAGGAGTGAGTAGCATCCGCCAAAGGAGAATCTGTGTGTGAAGTAGCCTTCTAGTTAGGATCCATAGGAGTAGAAATGGACCGACAATCCTCTATCTCAAAAGTCACTAAGAGCTCCTGTACATATCTCTGTTGAGAGATGAAAATCCCCCTCTTGAGACTGATAAATCTCATGGCCCAAAAAGAAATGGAGAAGTTCTAAATCCGTCATCTCAAACTTCTGATGTAGGGCTGCCTTCGTCTCTTCGACCTTCAGGGTATGATCACTTGCAACAATCAAGTCATCAACATACAAAACAAACAATAGACGACCTCCCTCGGAAGTGTGCACATAAAGCTGCGGATCGGCCCTAGAGCGTCGATATCCCAACTTGGCGTGGAGAAACGAATCAATCTTCTCGTTTCAAGCAAGCGGAGCTTACTTCAGGCCATACAAGGCCTCCTTTAACCTGTAAACCTTCCCATTTGAGGAACCAAAGCCAGGAGGCTGCTCTACACAGATCTGCTCCTTTAAATCATCATTCAAGAAGGCCGACTTCACATCCAATTGAAAAATAGGCCATCTCCTATGACCAACCAAGGTAGGAACAACACGAATAGTCGCCATGCGAGATGTAGGGGCAATAGTATCATGGAAGTCACCTAGCCACTATGCAAAACCTTTAGCCACAAGGCCAGCCTTGTGCTTGTCCAACGAGCCATCACTAAGGTACTTGGTCTTGAAGACCCATTTGATACTAATCACCTTCTTATGAGAGGAACGAGGCACAAGGAACCAAGTGCCATTCCGCTCAATAGCCTCTAACTCGGCTTCCATCACCTTTTGCCAATGATCAGACTGTAAATCCTCCTTCAGTGTTGTAGGCTCTCTATGCTGCATAACACAGGACATCAAACAATAGTTAGAGCAAATGAGCTCCGTAGAATGTGCCTTGTGCCTTTGTGACCTCTGCGGTCCATCCTGTGGTTCCCACTCCTCAGGGACCCCCTCGATCCCTGAACCACGGAGTGTGTCACGAGCCCAGCGGCGCTCCCCATCTATTGAAGACTCGGGTATATTCACCGGCGGGATCTCCACTGGGGTAGCTTGTGGAAGAGAAGATTTAGAATGTGAAGAAGAATCTCCATCAAGAGGCTCTGGCTTCAAAGGAACTATCTTGGGAGCCCAACTCTCCCTTGGATCTCCAAGTACGGGGTACTCCTCACCCCCCTCTATGGTCGGAACTTCCACGAACTGCACATCTGGGCTCGTGGAGACATACCACTTTACGGGATCATACAAGCGATAACCTTGGGACTGGGAGCTATAGCCAACAAAGACCTGTCGTTGGGAAGCCGCCTCAAATTTGTCATGTTGCGTCTTCGGGATGTGCACATAGGCATCACATCCAAAGATCCTGAAATAAGAGACATCAGGCTTAGTCCCAAAGTAAGCCTCAAAAGGTGTCATCCTATGAGCGGCCGATGTGAGGGATCGATTTAGGATGTGAATTGCAGTAGCCACTGCCTTGGCCCATAGAAATTGAGGTGACTGGCGGTGCTCCATCATGGTGCGTGCCATATCGATCACACTTCCGTTCTTCCGCTCCAAAATGCCATTCTCTTTAGGAGTGTTGGTATTAGCAAACTCTTGGTGAATGCCTCCATCTGCACAAAAACGAGCAAACTCATTAGAAATAAATTCACCACCCTTGTTTGATCGCAAGGTCTTCAATCTCCGGCCTGATGAGTTCTCCTTGAAGAGAAGCCAATCCTTGAAGTGGGAGAAAGCCTCCGACTTCAGCGTCAAGTAGGCCCATGTCATCCTGATGTAGTCATCTATGATCAACATGAAGTACAAGCTCCCTTTCAAGGACTCATTCCTCATCGGGCTACAAAGATTCGTAGATACAAGCTTCATAGGTGAAGTAGACCGCCTCGAAGCTTTGTTGGGGATTGCATCCCTATGCTGCTTTCCACGAATGTAGGAGACACATGGCTGTTGGCTCATCACTATGTTCGGCAAACCTTGAACAAGCGAGCCTCGCGACGCCTTCCGAAGATACTCATAGTTCAGGTGGCCAAACCAAGCATGCCATAGCTCAGACTGTGTTTGAGAGGTAAGAGCTAAAGAAGACTTCAATTTGTAGATGCCATTCTCCTCATACTGCGAAGAGAGAACCTTACTCGATCCACGATCAAGAACTCAAATAACATCACTATCAAACTCCACCAAGAGACCAAGAGAACAAATCTTATGTACTGAAAGCAAATGATACCCTAAATCTAGCACATGCAACACCTCGGAATTGTGGGTACCACCATGTCCATGTGGAATCAACTGCATCTCACCCCATGCAGCAATAGACATAGAAGAGCCGTCTCCTATGAGAATCTTCCCACACGAGGGTCACAAATGGGCAATACTAACTATCGAAGGAGTCATGTGCCATGAGGCACCACTGTCCATGATCCACTCTCGAGCTTGGGGAGTTGTCATTGCAGCATCAGAAGTCTTTGGTGTAGAGTTCTCAATGATCGCTAAGTCTAGAAAAGCAGCTGATGAGGGTGCAGCCACTGCTCCAGAATCCTTCGCGTCCTTCTTCTTGTTGTCCTTGTCCTTGTTCGGGCAATCTTTCTTCCAATGGCCGGTCTTACCACAAATATGGCATGTCGATTCTTTCTCTTTGTTCTTCTTAGATTTATTGTCCTCCTTCTTCTTTTTGTCCTTTCCTTTCTTCTGAGAGGCTTGACCAATCAATGCCTTTGATTTGGAAGCATTTTGTCCCTTCAACTGTTCATCTTGGTCTAAGACCATAGGAACTAACTCTTACCAATGAAGAGTCGACTCTCGCGCTGAAGCAATAAGAGCAGAATAAAAGGTACCGAATTGTGGCGGCAACTAGGACAGTAAGGTGATCGTCATGTCTTCGGAGGAAATGGGCTTCCTCGCATTTTGAACCTGCATCTAAAGCTGTTGAAGCTTGTTGATGTGTTCCCGAAGCGAAGAAAACTTATTTACGAAGAGGGTCCGCATGTGCACCTCCAAAGCAACCCTCGTCATAAGGGTCATCCGGTTTTACGTCTGGTCAAGCTCCAACCATATCTCCTGAGCCACCGTCAAGTGCTCTATATGGGCTATCACGGCAGTTGTACAAGACAGAAAAAGAAAAGAACGAATCTTGGCATTCAGCTTGTCCCAATGAGACTGGGCCTTGGTCAACTCCGCACAAGCATTGGAAGAGAGTTTGGACTCATCCCTCACTAGGGGCCGGTTGATCTCCTCCATCACAAGCTCCGCCAAATCGTAAGACTCCAATATGGCCAACATCATCACACGCCAGATGCAGTAATTGTCGCCATCAAGTTTTTGATTTGTTGGAAGAGCCGGTAAGACAGCAGGCACCTTCTGATCCATGATCGCCTGGAACTCCACATCAGTCTCTATAGACATCTTCACTTGCAATGCTTGCACAAACGCAAAAGAAACCCCCTCTGACTATGAAAATGCAGCTTGCTAGGGCGATGAAAAGGTAAAATCTGCACTTGAAGGCCAAAAACACAGCCTTCTTCCTTCTCTAACAGCAGTAAAACAGCAGCAGCTTTAGCAAATCTTCTCTTTTCTCGCACGCCCACACTTGCCTCAGCCTTGTTCTGATGCGCAGCCTACCTGCTCGCACTTGAATGCTGAAAACACAACCTTGTGTTACGCTGAAAACTCCTCTTAAGATAGGTCCACCCTAGGTCGTCCAATGCTCTGATACCATGTCAGAGTGAAGCAATGCGGAAGCAAATGACCATGACAAAGAGTGAAGAGAGAGAGAAGAGAGAGAGAGAAAGAGACAGTGAAACACAGAAAATCTACAGTGAAGAATGTTGTATAAGGATGCAAAATTATACACGGGTGTAGAGAGAATATTTGCGTATGTCTCCGCCTTGATGAGGACCTCGATCCCCGTCAGCCCTGAGTGTTGTCTCTGTTATACCAGCAGGCTGAAATATGTCAGATACAAGTATACAAGACTATTGGAAACTTAGCCTTATAAAGGCTGAAAAGAATGCCTGAAAAATACTTGACATAATCAGGTCGGGTGCATTTAATGCAGCCAATTGTAGTTGCGGACAGTCCGATTGCTACTGCATGGCAAAATTGCTACGTGGCACTGCTGACGTGGCAGGAGATGACTCTCAACAAGGAGCCCCAGTGGTTGAGAACTCAGTGAGGAGATGCTGATACTCAGCTAACTTGACTTTCAAGTTATCCTTGTCTGTGATTTTGAACTTTTGGAGCTCATGATCCAAATTGAGCGACGGGTCCTATCGTGAGAAGCATAACGGTCAGTCAAGTGTGTCCAACGCTTGGATGCTAAGTCCAATTGTTGAAGCTGAGAGTGAAACTTAGGCACTAAGCCTTGTATAAGCTTGACAATAGCGGATGCGTTACGAGCCTTCCATGAGCGGATGACCTCGTATGGAACAAGTGCGGGATTAGGTTGGGGTTCCAACCCTTGCACTAAACCCCATAGGTTTTGAGAGTCTAAGATATGCCTTATCAAATTTGACCAAGTGGTGTAGTTGGACCTGTTGAAACAAGTCTTGTCATTAAATGCATGCTTGACAGATGAGGAACTAGAACCATGAGGTGTCTGTGAAGATGGATAGATGGAGGATAAGATGGTGGTGGTGGTGGTGGGGGTAAGAAATAGGAGGGGGTAAAGATGGATAGGTAGAAATAGATTGCTGATGTCCAATGAGTGTCGATTGTTGTGGAGGTATGGAAATGGCATATGATACCATAAGTGTAGGTGGAGGCATTGGGACACGATAGCCTTGCTTAAATGTCGGTTGAAACACTACAGAATGATTGGTTGGTCCACTAGGTAATGCCATAGAGGCAAACTACGATACCAAGCGATCCACACTCGAGTATGTCTGGGATGCACTCCCAGAGGGATAGCCTGAAAGTGTGTGTGAGGCCGAGTCTCCATCACAAGTACACCACCTGGAAACGGGTATGTAAAGGTCCTAAAGGCTATGCCTAAATGTGCAGAATCCCCCGATATGGTGTGTGGTAGTGGATAATGTGGTGCATTTAATGGAAGCAGAAAGGAAGGTGCAAGGGAAGATGAGGGAGGGATGGGTGAGAGCCCAAATAGATTTGTGATGGATGTTGTGGGAAACATCGTAGGTTCCTTTTGTCCATTAAATGCACTAGCTAAAGATGCACCTTCTCCATATTGACCATGAGAAATAAAATCATTTGAAGGAAAAGGAAGGGTAGGAATACTTACAAGTTCTTTTAGCTTCTTACCTAGTTTTGAGTTCATGAAGAAATATCTGTCTTCCTCATTAGTCACAAACAAAAGCTTGTTTCGAAGAGTCCCTTCTTAATGAGCATCTCCTGATCCAACAGAAAATACGGAATCAATTGGCATAGAATCTGAAATAATAGGATTCATACCTGGCATTGGAGAAAAGTATTGTGGGAGTGGTGTGCAATCCAAGCCAGGTTCCACTTGTGGATGACTGGTCCGTAGTGGAGATTTTGAAGGTCTTGCAAGATCATTAGTTCTGTGCATCAAATCTAAAGCAGTAAACTCAGGCTTACCTTCAACCTCTTGTTGAATCCTATGCATAAGGATGAGATCATTCTTAGCAACAGAAATTTGATATGGTCTGTGGTCTCCATGGTAGTCCGATGGTTCTCCACCCATGCTAGATCGGGTAGTAGCAAGCTAGGAGGCCCTCTCCCAATCGTTGCTGTCCATGTTTGGCTGTGGAGATTGGGGCGGAGTTGTGAATGTGTTCGAAGTCATCTGACCCTTGTGTTGTTCTTGCTTTCGCAAATGAGCTTTCCAATCAAAGGCCAAGGTTTCTCAATGAGTACCTAGCTTTGATACCATTTGAAGAAATGCTCTAAAGGCAAAAAAGTATGAAATCAATTGTATGACAAAGCACAGATTGATAAACTCAAAGCACAATTATTTTTAGTGTTAGGGTAACTTAGAGACAGTGAACACAATGAATAATAAAGTTAATGAATAATGAATATACAGTGCTCATGCTGCGAACACGCTATGCAGTGAATACTGAACCTTGAACTCTCGTATCTCTAGGACCAAGGGAGAGGTTATGAGTTGTAGAGTGTGTCTTACTCCGAACGGATCCTGAATCGCAGCAAAGGCAGTCTCCGAGTGTCGAACACTAGCAAATGCAACCAAGGGATGCTGGATTTGATGTAGACGGTAGTGGAGGAGAGAGATACAAAAAACGCAGGTACCTGAGGAGAGAGATTTGCACAACAGTTGTTAGGTGCAAACACAATAGACAGTGGTGAGCAAATGTTAGGGCGGCAGCTAGAAAACCAAAATGCAGCATTCAGAGGAGAGAGAAGATGAATGCGATAATTGCCAACTGGTGGTGACAGTATCTAGCTGATGGCGACAACTGCCAATTGTAGGCGATCGCACCCAACTGATGGCAACAGCTCCTGGAACCTGCCGATAGCTACAAACACGTGAGGAAGGTTGGAATCAGGTGCCAGATGGTAGCAGGTGGATGGTGGAAGCTTTGACTGCGATGTCCTCCACGAATAGGGTGTGGGCAGTAGAGTTATGGCTCTTGAAACCTGCAAAAAGGAGATTTAGGGAGAGTGGTGGTATGCATGCATATTTATAGAAAGTTTGGGGCACTCAAATTAGGGTTTTGCATGTGGGACACAGTAACACTTTAGGATTGCGTTTCTTTTTTAAAATAAGAGGTTTTCTTCATTAATTAAGCATGTTTTGGGGTTGTTTAAGTCAAGCTAATGGATTTTTAGCTCAACACCTTGGTTTGAGTTAGACAAGGATAATAGGAGTTTTGACATTGTGATTCCCTGCCATTTTATGTGTTTTAGACACTTCCAGCGGAGATGACACCAATACATTTTGTTTTTAGCATAGTGACCATTTTGGTTAGTTGGCGGGCTGACCTAGGCATGTTTTGGGCTTGGCCAATTGGTATGCTAGCTGTGGCCTTAGTTTGCCTATTTATAGGCAGCTTGTCCCCCCTCTCTCATCTATCCATCATTCAACCAATCCTCCTGGTTCTTCTCTTGTCCCCTTGCTTTTGTTCGGCACCCACACGGACGCTCTATGCTGCATATTTGGGATGGTAGTTGCAACCTTGTATCATTCAGTCTTCTCGTCAGTTTTGCCTTCGTGAGAGCCGGAGTCGACGAAGAGGAGCTGCTGTCCACATCTGCACCAGCTGGGCAACATCAATAGGAGTTGATAACCCTGTGTTTTTTGTAGTGACCAGGACAACTCGTTTTCAGCCTAATAGAAGCTGCGTTTTGCAGGGACAGACATCTACCAGCCCGTATTTTCAGCCAGGCTCTCATTATTCTGCTGCTTTTTTAACCTGGGGCTGATGTAACAGCCAGATACCCTTATTCCCTGCTGGGCAGTGTCATCCTTGTTTTGATGTCATCATTTCAGGCTGCCAGACTGTTTCCTGCAGGTCTATGTGGTTTCAGGCCCTTCTAAGCAGTGGATATAGGCTGTGTTTTCAGGTTGCAGCCCTGTTTCACACTTGGTTTGCTGTTTGGCACTCTCTCTTGGCATTGCTTAGCCCCTTCCATCTTGTATACTCCTGTAAAGACATGCTAGAGATTGCACTGAGGAAACACAGCTTGTACGACCAAGACTGAAACACAAAGGCTCAGACAGAGACAAGCAAAACTCAAACCCTAAATGCAAAATGCGAAAACTAAAAACTCAAACCTAAAGACAAACACAAAGAGAAGAAACTCTGAATCAAATGAATGCTGTAAATGAATGTAAGAGTGTGTAGAATGCCCAAAGGCAGAGCAATGTAGTGTTGGAGAGTGATGTCCACTGGAGACGGATCCCAAGTGTTGTGACCACGAGTCAGAGTGTGGGAAACACCAAACGATGATCAATAGAGTGTCATGGAACTAAGGCGACAATAGGAGAGTTGTTGGCTGATGTCAAGGGCTTGCTGGACAACAAAAACGTAGGTATTGCAGTAGTTGCCTAATGGGAGAGATGGCAGCAGCTTGCCGCCTGGCACTGGATGCTGAAAACACAGGCTGATCAGGTGCTATGATGACGTTGCAGTCGATGATGGTTGGATAGCAGATGAAAGGTGGTTGATGGTTAAAATCTGCATGGTAGAGTGAGAAACCTGAACAAAAGGAAGCAGTCTATTCATAGATCTTAAAGGGTGCCCCAAAAAATTAGGGTTTTGGGGGACCATTGAAACTCTCTCGAATTGCACACCAAATTTGCGTTTTTCATTAATTAAATGTGTTTTGGGGCTGTTTAAAAATGCTTATCAGCTGTAAAGCATGTTTTGGCTTAATACTGTCAGAGATCATAGCCTGTTTCAGGCAGGCAGCAGCAGGCAGCAGCTGCACAGTCCAGCTGCACAGTCGGACTGTGCAGTCGGACTGCCACGTGGCAGTCCGACTGCCTGCAGCTGATTTTTATCAGGCTGCGCCTTATTTTGGCGCCCCATCCTAGGCAGATTTTCGCCTATTTATTGCTGACGTTTTCAGCAGTCTGGCATTCATTCTCTGTCGCAGATTACAGACCGGTGCCGTGCAGATCTCTGTCTCTGTTCGCAGATTTCTGACAGCAGACAGTGCAGACTGCAGCAGACTTCGAGCTGGACAGCAGGTCGCATCGTCGAGGTGGAGACACTCAGTCCAGCGCACTGCGCCCGTGTATATCTTTGTATTCAGCATTCTTTATACAGCAGATCTTCAGTGTACACTGTCTCTTTCTCTCCCTTCTCTCTCTGCGTTCTCTCTCTCTCAGTCCTACGCTTCCGCACCGCTGCACTCTGACATGGTATCAGAGCAGTGTTTGAGGGCTGACTGAGCGCAGAATCAACCTGAAGAGGAGTTTCCATCGCGACACAAATTTGCGTTTTTTGCGTTTAAGGGCAGACAGGAGGGCTGCGCCTTGGAACAAGGCTGAAACGAGTGTGGGCGCACAGGAAAGGAGTACAGGTGGTGGATTTGCTGCTGTTTACTGCTGTTTGTCGCGGAGAAAGTTTGAGTTTTCAAACTAAAAGTGCAGGTTTTGCTTTTTCATCGCCTCCGGCGGGTGAAGGAGCTTCGGGACGCTGAAGAGCCTTAGCAGGCTGAGTCTACTCAGTCAGAGGGGGCTGCTTTTGCGTTTGAGAAGGCATTGCAGGTAAAGATGTCTACAGAGATGGACTTGGAGTTCCAGGCGATTATGGACCGGAAGGTGCCTGTCCTACCGGCTCTTCCTACAGATCAGAAGCTCGACGGCGACAACTACCGCATTTGGCGCGTTATGATGTTGGCCATTCTGGAGTCCTATGATTTGGCGGAGTTGGTACAGGAAGATATTGACCGGCCCTCGGTAAGAGATGAGTCCAAACTCTCTTCCGATGCTCGTACGGAGTTGGCCAGGGCCCAGTCTCATTGGGACAAACTGAATGCCAGGATTCGATCATTTCTCTTTCTATCATGCACTACAGCCGTGATCGCTCACATCGAGCACTTGACGGTGGCTCGTGAGATATGGCTGGAGCTTGATCAAATGTACAATCGGATGACCCTGATGAAGAGGGTTTCTTTGGAGGTTCAGATGCGGACCTTGTCCGTCAATAAGTCTTCTTCGCTAAGGGAACACATTAACAAGCTACGGCAGCTACAGATGCAGGTTCAGAATGCGGGGAAGCCGATCTCCTCCGAAGACATGGCGATTACACTCTTGTCCCAGTTGCCGCCACGATTCGGTACATTTTACTCTGCCCTTATTGCTTCAGGGCGCGAGTCTACTCTTCGATGGGAGGAGTTGGTTCCTATGGTCTTGGACCAAGAGGAACAGTTAAAGGGACAGAATGCTTCCAAGACGGAGGCGTTGACAGGTCAAGCCTCTCAGAAGAAGGGGAAGGACCAAAAGAAGAAGAAGGGGGATAACAAGTCCAAGAAGGACAAGGAGAAAGACAAGGACAAAGACTCCACATGCCATATTTGTGGAAAGACTGGCCATTGGAAGAAGGATTGCCCTGACAAAGACTCGAAGGACACCAAGAAGAAGGACACCAAGGATTCTGGAGCGGTGGCTGCACCCTCATCAGCTGCATTTCTATATTTAGTTGTCATTGAGGACGCTTCTCCGAATGCTTCTGATGCTGCGATGGCGGCTTCCCAATCTCGAGAGTGGATTATTGATAGTGGTGCCTCACGGCACATGACTCCTTCATCAGATGGTGTTGCCCAGCTGCGACCTTCGCGTGGGCAGGTTCTCATTGGAGACAGCTCTTCTGTTTCTATTGCAGGTCGGGGTAAGATGCAGCTTATTCCGGATGGACGAGGTGGCACCCATACTTCAGAGGTTTTGCATGTACCAGGATTGGGGTACCATCTCCTTTCAGTCCATAAGATTTGTTCCCTTGGTCTTCTGGTGGAGTTTGACAGTTCTACAGTGCGAGTCCTCGTTCGTGAGTCGAGGAAGGTTCTATCATGTGGATATGAGGAGAACGGCATTTACAAACTGAAGTCTTCCACTGCCCTCTCTACTCTTCTTCTTACCTCACAGTCACAGTCTGAATTATGGCATGCTAGGTTTGGTCACCTGAACTATGACTATCTTCGGAAGGCGTCACGGGGACAGCTTGTTCGAGGGTTGCCGGATATAGTGGTGAGCCAGCAGCCATGTGTCTCCTGCATAAAGGGGAAGCAGCATAGGGATGCCATTCCCCACACCGCTTCGCGGCGGTCTACTTCACCGATGGAGTTAGTATCTACGGATCTATGTGGCCCTATGAGGAATGAGTCCCTGCGTGGGAGCTCGTACTTCATGCTGATCGTGGATGACTATAGCAGGATGACATGGGCCTACTTTTTGGCACTAAAATCAGAAGCTTTCTCGCACTTCAAGGATTGGCTTCTCTTTGAGGAGAACCGATCAGGCCGGAAGTTGAAGACCTTGCGATCCGACAAGGGAGGTGAATTTGTCTCTAATGAATTTGCTCGGTTTTGTGCAGATAGAGGAGTTCACCAGGAGTTTGCCAATACGAATACTCCACAAGAAAATGGTATTCTCGAACGGAAGAACCGCAGTGTGATCGAGATGGCGCGCACCATGATGGAGCACCGACAGACCCCCCAGGTTCTGTGGGCTGAGGCTGTGGCTACTGCAGTCCACATCCTTAATCGATCTCCTACTTCGGCCGTGGAAGGGATGACTCCATTTGAGGCGTATTTTGGGTCGAAGCCAGATGTTTCTTACTTTCGGGTCTTTGGGTGTGATGCCTATGTTCACATTCCCAAAGGTCACCGTGACAAATTCGAAGCGGCTTCCCGCAAACAGGTATTTGTTGGCTACAGCTCCCAGTCCCAAGGCTACCGACTCTTTGATCCCGTCAAGCGGGATGTATATACTAGCCGTGATGTGCGGTTTGTGGAGGTTCCGGCTTCTTCAACGGGGGAGGAGCATCCCGTTCTTGGAGATCCAGGGGAGAGTTTGGCTCCTTCTACAGTTCCACTGGAGCCTGTGCCGTTTGATTATGATTCTGTTTCTGACACAGAGTCTACTGTTCCACCGGATCCTTCTGAGGAGTTACCACCGGTGGACATTCCAGAGTCTTCTACTGATGGAGAACGTCGAGGGGAGGTTTGGCCTCCTCCTCGCTGGGCCCGTGACACACTCCGTGATTCAGGGATCGAGGGGGTTCCTGAGGAGTGGGGACCGCAGGATGGTCTGCGGCGGTCACGGCGGCACCAGGCGCATTCTTCGGAGCTTGTTTGCTCCAATTATTGTTTGATGTCCCGAGTTATGCAGGATCGAGAGCCCACCTCCGTGAAGGAGGCTTTACAGTCCGCCCCATGGAAGAAAGCTATGGAAGCTGAGTTGGAGGCTATTGAGAGGAATGGCACTTGGTCACTTGTGCCACGCCCCCCGAAGAAGAAGGTGATTGGAGTCAAGTGGGTCTTCAAGACCAAATATCTCAGTGATGGTACTTTGGATAAGCACAAGGCTCGCCTTGTTGCTAAGGGTTTTGCCCAGCGCCCAGGGATTGACTGTCATGACACCTTTGCCCCTACAGCTCGTATGGCAACCATTAGAGCTGTTCTTGCTTTGGCTGGCCATAGGAGATGGCCTGTTTATCAGCTGGATGTGAAGTCGGCCTTCCTGAATGGTGATTTGAAGGAGGAGATCTACGTTGAGCAGCCTCCTGGCTTTGGTTCTTCCGATGGGAAAGTCTACAGGTTGAAGAAGGCCCTGTATGGTCTCAAGCAGGCCCCGCGAGCTTGGAACGAGAAGATTGATTCGTTCCTCCAGACTCAGTTGGGATTTCGGCGGTCCAAGGCCGATCCGCAGCTGTATGTTCACACTTCCGAGGATGGTTGTGTGCTGTTTGTATTATATGTTGATGATTTGATTGTCACAGGTGATGATGCACAGCAGGTCCAGGAGACAAAGTCAGCTTTACATCGGACGTTCGAGATGACGGATTTGGGGCTACTCCATTTCTTTTTAGGACATGAGATTTTTCAGTCTCAGAGGGGGATCTTTCTCTCCCAACAGAGATATGTACAGGAGCTCTTGGTGTCTTTTGAGATGGATGATTGTCGGGCCCTCTCTACTCCTATGGATCCGAACTGGAAGGCCACTTCCCACTCAGCTTCTCCTTTGGCGGATGCTTCCCGCTATCGACAGTTGATAGGGTCTTTGATTTGGCTTCTCAACACCAGGGTTGATCTATGTTTTGCTGTTGGGCTCTTGGCAGGGTTCATGAGTGAACCTA